>NC_135803.1:87136878-87436878 GCF_964213995.1 Mustelus asterias | reverse complement strand
GCCCAATAGTAACAGGGCTGTTGAGGAGCAGATAGGGAAATAGATCCTGGAGAGATGTAGTAATAACAGGGTTGTCGTGATGGGAGACTTTAATTTCCCAAACATCGATTGGAATATCCCTAGGGTAAGGGGATTGGATGGGGAGGAGTTTGTGAGGTGTGTTCAGGAGGGTTTCCTGACACAGCATGTGGATAAACCTACAAGAGGAGAGGCTGTACTCGATCTAGTACTGGCTAATGAGCCTGGACAGGTGTCGGATCTCTCAGTGGGGGAGCATCTTGGGGATAGTGATCATAACTCTATCTCCTTTACGCTAGCATTGGAAAGAGATAGGATCAGGCAAGCTAGGAAAGTGTTTATCTGGAGTAAGGGGAAATATGAAGCCATCAGGTAGGAGATTAGAGGCATAAATTGGAAGGAGGTATTCTCGAGGGAAAGTACCGAAGTAAGGTGGCAGACTTTCAAGGAATGTTTGTCTGGAGCTCGACATGACAACGTTCCGATGAGACAGGGAGGTTTTGGTAGGTTACGGGAACCGTGGTGCACGAAAGCTGTGCTGAACCTAGTCAAAAGGAAAAGGAAAGCGTACAATAGGTTCAGAGAGCTAGGCGATGATAGGGATCTAGATGAGTATACAGCTTGTAGGAAGGGACTTAAGAAAGAAATTAGGAGAGCCAGAAGGGGTCAGGAGAAGGCCTTGGCAGGTAAGATTAAGGAGAACCCTAAGGCGTTCTATAAATATGTGAAGAGTAAAAGGATGAGATGTGAAGGAATAGGACCTATAAAATGTGAAGGTGAGAAAGTCTGTACGGAACCGGAAGAAATAGCAGAGGTGCTTAATGAATACTTTACCTCGGTATTCACGGTGGAAAAAGACCTGGGTGGTTGTACTACAGGATTGCGGCGGACTGGGAAGATTGAGTTTGTCGACATTAAGAAAGAGGATGTGTTGGAAATTTTGAATAGCATCAAGATAGATAAGTCGCCGGGACCGGATGGGATGTACCCCAGGTTACTGTGGGAGGCGAGGGAAGAGATTGCAGAGCCTCTGGCGATGATCTTTGCGTCGTCGATGGAGACGGGAGAGGTTCCGGAGGATTGGAGGATTGCGGATGTGGTTCCTATATTCAAGAAAGGGAATAGGGATAGCCCAGGAAATTACTGACCAGTGAGTCTAACCTCCGTGGTTGGTAAGTTGATGGAGAAGATCCTGAGGGACAGGATTTATGAACATTTAGAGAAGTTTAGTATGCTCGAAAGTAGTCAGCACGGCTTTGTCAAAGGCAAATTGTGCCTTACGAGCCTGGTGGAGTTCTTTGAAAATGTGACTAAACACATTGATGAAGGAAAAGCGGTAGATGTGGTTTACATGGACTTCAGCAAGGCGTTCGATAAGGTCCCCCATGCAAGACTTCTCGAGAAAGTGAGAGGGCATGGGATCCAAGGGGCTGTTGCCTTGTGGATCCAGAACTGGCTTGCCTGCAGAAGGCAGAGAGTGGTTGTAGATGGGTCTTTTTCTGAATGGAGGTCGGTCACCAGTGGAGTGCCCCAGGGATCTGTTCTGGGACCCTTGCTGTTTGTCATTTTCATAAATGACCTGGATGAGGAAGTGGAACATAGAACATTACAGCGCAGAACAGGCCCTTCGGCCCACGATGTTGCACCGACCAGTTAAAAAAAAAAACTGTGACCCTCCAACCTAAACCAATTTCTTTTCGTCCATGAACCTATCTACGGATCTCTTAAACGCCCCCAAACTAGGCGCATTTACTACTGATGCTGGCAGGGCATTCCAATCCCTCACCACCTTCTGGGTAAAGAACCTACCCCTGACATCGGTTCTATAACTACCCCCCCTCAATTTAAAGCCATGCCCCCTCGTGCTGGATTTCTCCATCAGAGGAAAAAGGCTATCACTATCCACCCTATCTAAACCTCTAATCATCTTATATGTTTCAATAAGATCCCCTCTCAGCCGCCGCCTTTCCAGCGAAAACAATCCCAAATCCCTCAGCCTCTCCTCATAGGATCTCCCCTCCATACCAGGCAACATCCTGGTAAACCTCCTCTGCACCCTCTCCAAAGCCTCCACATCCTTCCTGTAATGTGGGGACCAGAACTGCACACAGTACTCCAAGTGCGGCCGCACCAGAGTTGTGTACAGTTGCAACATAACGCTACGACTCCTAAATTCAATCCCCCTACCAATAAACGCCAAGACACCATATGCCTTCTTAACAACCTTATCTACTTGATTCCCAACTTTCAGGGATCTATGCACACATACACCTAGATCCCTCTGCTCCTCCACACTATTCAAAGTCCTCCCGTTAGCCCTATACTCAACACATCTGTTATTCCTACCAAAGTGAATTACCTCACACTTCTCCGCATTAAACTCCATCCGCCACCTCTCGGCCCAACTTTGCAACCTGTCTAAGTCTTCCTGCAAACTACGACACCCTTCCTCACTGTCTACCACACCACCGACTTTGGTGTCATCAGCAAATTTGCTAATCCACCCAACTATACCCTCATCCAGATCATTAATAAATATTACAAACAGCAGTGGCCCCAAAACAGATCCCTGAGGTACACCACTTGTAACCGCACTCCATGATGAATATTTACTATCAACCACCACCCTCTGTTTCCTATCCGCTAGCCAATTCCTGATCCAATTTCCTAGATCACCCCCAATCCCATACATCTGCATTTTCTGCAGAAGCCTACCATGGTGAACCTTATCAAACGCCTTACTAAAATCCATATATACCACGTCCACTGCCTTGCCCCCATCCACCTCCTTGGTCACTTTCTCAAAAAACTCAATAAGGTTAGTAAGGCACGACCTACCTGCCACAAAACCATGCTGACTATCACCTATCAATTCATTACTCTCCAAATAACTATAAATCCTATCCCTTATAATTTTTTCCAACATCTTGCCGACAACAGAAGTGAGACTCACCGGTCTATAATTCCCGGGGAAGTCTCTGTTCCCCTTCTTAAACAATGGGACAACATTCGCTAACCTCCAATCTTCTGGTACTATACCAGAGGCCAACGACGACCTGAAGATCAGAGCCAGAGGCTCTGCAATCACTTCTCTTGCCTCCCAGAGAATCCTTGGATAAATCCCATCCGGACCAGGGGATTTATCTATTTTCAGACCCTCCAGAATATCCTGCACATCCTCCTTATCAACTGTAATACTGTCTATTCTACTCCCTTGCAACCCAGTGTCCTCCTCAGCTATATTCATGTCCCCTTGCGTGAACACCGAAGAGAAATATTGGTTCAATGCTTCACCAATCTCCTCCGGTTCCACACATAACTTCCCTCTGCCATCTATAACTGGCCCTAAACTTGCCCTAACCAACCTTCTGTTCTTGACATACCTATAGAACGCCTTAGGATTCTCTTTAACCCTATCCGCCAAAGTCTTCTCATGTCCCCTTTTAGCCCTTCTAAGCTCGCTCTTCAACTCCCTCTTAGCCAATCTAAAGCTTTCTAGTGCACTACCCGAGTGCTCACGTCTCATCCGAACATAAGCCTCCTTTTTCTTTTTAACCAACAAAGAAACTTTTTTGGTGCACCACGGTTCCCTAGCCCTACCAATTCCTCCTTGCCTGACAGGGACATACCTATCACAGACTCGCAGTAGCTGCTCCTTGAAAAAACTCCACATGTCGGACGTTCCCAGTCCCTGTAATCTCCTAGTCCAACCTATGTTTCCTAATTCTCTCCTAATAGCCTCATAATTACCCTTCCCCCAGCTAAAACCACTGGCCCGAGGTTGGGCCAGTGGAGGGATGGGTTGGTAAGTTTGCCAACGACACGAAGGTTGGTGGTGTTGTGGATAGGTTGGAGGGATGTCAGAAGCTGCAGCGTGACATAGATAGGATGCAAGACTGGGCGGAGAAGTGGCAGATGGACTTCAACCCGGATAAATGTGTAGTGGTACATTTTGGCAGGTCAAATGGGATGAAAGAGTATAATATCAAGGGTAAGACTCTTAGCAGTGTAGAGGATCAGAAGGACCTTGGGGTCCGGGTCCATAGGACTCTTAAATCGGCCTCGCAGGTAGAGGAGGTGGTTAAGAAGGCATATGATGTGCTGGCCTTCATCAATCGAGGGATTGAGTTTAGGAGTCGGGAGATAATGATGCAGCTTTATAAGACCCTCGTCAGACCCCACTTGGAGTACTGTGCTCAGTTCTGGTCGCCTCATTACAGGAAGGATGTAGAAATTATTGAAAGGGTGCAGAGAAGATTTACAAGGATGTTGCCTGGATTGGGCGGCATGCCTTATGAGGATAGGTTGAGGGAGCTCGGTCTTTTCTCCTTGGAGAGACGAAGGATGAGAGGTGACCTGATAGAGGTATACAAGATGTTTAGAGGTATAGATTGGGTGGATTTTCAGAGGCTTTTTCCCAGGGCTGAAATGGCTGCTACGAGAGGACACAGGTTTAAGGTGCTGGGGAGTAGGTACAGAGGAGATGTCAGGGGTGGTGGGTGAGTGGAATCGGCTGCCGTCAATGGTGGTGGAGGCAAACTCGATAGGATCTTTTAAGAGACTTCTGGATGAGTACATGGGATTTAATAGGATTGAGGGTTATAGGTGAGCCCATATATAGGCCTAGGTAGGTAGGGACATGACCGGCGCAACTTGTGGGCCGAAGGGCCTGTTTGTGCTGTAGTTTTTCTATGTCCTATGCTCTACCCCAACAACCTTTCACTCCCTTAGAACCATAGAAAATTACAGCTCAGAAACAGGCCTTTTGGCCCTTCTTGTCTGTGCCGAACCATTTTATGCCTAGTCCCACTGACCTGCACTTGGACCATATCCCTCCACACCCCTCTCATCCATGAACCCATCCAAGTTTTTCTTAAATGTTAAAAGTGACCCCGCATTTTCCACTTTATCCGGCAGCTCATTCCACACTCCCACCACTCTCTGCGTGAAGAAGCCCCCCCTAATATTCCCTTTAAACTTTTCTCCTTTCACCCTTAACCCATGACCTCTGGTTTTTTTCTCCCCTAGCCTCAGCGGAAAAAGCCTGCTTGCATTCACTCTATCTATACCCATCAAAATCTTATACACCTCGATCAAATCTCCCCTCAATCTTCTATGCTCCAGGGAATAAAGTCCCAACCTATTCAATCTCTCTCTGTAACTCAGCTTCTCAAGTCCCAGCAACATCCTTGTGAACCTTCTCTGCACTCTTTCAATCTTATTTACATCCTTCCTGTAACTAGGTGACCAAAACTGTACACAATACTCCAAATTCGGCCTCACCAATGCCTTATATAACCTTACCATAACACTCCAACTTTTATACTCGATACTCCGATTTATAAAGGCCAATGTACCAAAGGCACTCTTTACGACCCTATCCACCTGTGACGTCACTTTTAGGGAACTCTGTACCTGTATTCCCAGATCCCTCTGTTCAACTGCACTCTTCAGAGTCCTACCATTTACCCTGTACGTTCTTGTTAATCAAAAATCTATCTCGCTCTGCCTTTAAAATATTCAAAGACTCTGCTTCCACTGGCTTTTGAGGAAAAGAGTCCCAGAGACTCATAGAATCCCTACAGTGCAGGAGGAGGCCATTTGGCCCATTGAATCTGAACTGACTGAGGAGCATCTTACTTTCAAAACCAAGTTGTGTACTGTTTTAAACCTTAGGGGTAAAGTAGAACTTATCCACTTACCAGATACCCACCAAACAGTTAGCTCCTTTCCCTGTCGTAAAGAGCCAGTCCTAAAGGGTTAGAGAAATAGAAAGAATGAAAGGAAACAAACAGCTGCATCCTCCCCTTCACCGAACTCCAAGCTTCCACTCAGCTTTTATATTGCACTCCGTTTCCCTTGACGTGTGTGCCTTTCACATAATAAAATGTCCCACAGCATTTAACAGGGCTTAACAAAATGTAACTTGATACTGAGCACACAAAGTGAAATTAAGGCAGATATTAAGGCAATTCTTAACAGTTTTAAGGAGCGGCGTAATGTGGAAAATAGATGCATAGACGTTTAGGGAGGAAATTCCAGACCTTAGTAGCCAGGCAGCTGAAAGCAAGGTCACCAGTGGCAGAGCGGGTAACACTGGGGATGCTCAACAGACCGGGATTACTGGGGAGCTGATGTTTGAAAGGTGGCTCTGAAGGGATTACAGAGATAGGAAGGGGCAATGCCATAGAGGTATTTGAAAATGGAGAGAATTTTAAAATGGAAGTGTTCTAAACCAGGAGTGAGTGTATAGGGGCCTTGGGTCAATGGAACTTAGTCTGTGTAAGAACATTTGGATATTCTCAAGTTTACAAAGGGTAGGATGTGGGAAGCCAGCCAGAACAACATTCATATATTAAAGTATCAAGGTTACAAAGTCCATGAATGAGGATTTCAGCAGCAGATAAGTTGAAGCAGGACAGTGTCATGCTCTGGAGGTGGGAATAGGCGGTCTTAATAATGGCATGGATATGTGGTCAAAAACTCAACTCGAGGTCAAATATGACAACAAGGTTGAAAACAGTTGATGGGAAGAGGGATGGAGTCGACGCCTAACGAATGGAGTTTATAGCGAGGTGCTCCCGATAGGGGAGGTGGTACATTGCAGTAATGTCAATGGACGAGTAATCCAGAAGCCCAGTTTAATACCAGGGGGACACAAGTTCAGTTCCCACCACAGCAACTGGTGGAATTTAAGTTCAATTAATGAATAAATCTAGAATTATAAGATAATCCCAGTAATAAAACCATTGTTAATTATTGTAAAAGTGCATCTGGTTCACTAATATTCTTCCAGGAACCTGAGATAGTCATATTCATGGAGTCATACCTTATAGACAATTCGCAGACACCACTGTCACTGTCCTTTGGTATGCCCTTTGGTATAACCCACTGGTAGGACAGATTCAGCAGAGATGGAAGAACAGTGGTCTACAGTCGGGCAGGAGTTTCTCTGGGAGTCTTCAATGTTCACTCTAGATCCCATACAGTTTTACAGTATCAAGTCTAACATGGGCAAGGAAAGCTTCTGCCGCTTACTACCCTCAGCTGATTTCTTTATTCATTTATGGGATGTGGGCTTCGCTGGCAGCACCAGCATTTATTCCCGAGTCCTAATTGCCCTTGAGAAGGTGCTGATGAGCTGCCTTCTTGAATTGCTGCTGTCCATGTGGTTTAGGTACACTGACCATACTGTTGGGGAGGATATTCCAGTGACATTGAAGGAGTTGCGTTATATTCCTAAGTCAGGATGGTAAGTGACTTGGAGGGGAACTTTCAGTAAAGGCTGTTCCCAGATATCTGCTGCTCTTGTCCTTCTCAATGGTCACGGTCGTGGATTTGGAAGATGCTGCCTAAGGAACCTTGGTGAGTTCCTGCAGTGTATCTTGTAGATGGTACACACGGCTGCCATTGTTCGTTGGTGGTGGAGGGAGTGAATGTTTGTGGAAGGGTTGTCAATCAAGAAGGCTGCTTTGTCTTAGATGGTGTCGAGCTTCTTGAGTGTTGTTGGAGCTGCCTCATCCAGGTAAGGGGAGAGCATTCCATCACATACCCGACTTATGCCTTGTCAATGGTGGACAGGCTTCGGGGAGTCAGGAGGTGAGTTACTCGCCACAGAATTCCCAGTCTCTATCCTGTTCTTGTAGCCACAGTATTTATATGGCTGGTCCAGTCACGTCTCTTGTCAGTGATAACCCCCTGTTGTATTCTGTGTCCTTATCACCCTCGATGCTTCTTCCAAGTAGTGTTCAATATGGAGGAGTATTGAAGACTTGCACTCCAGAACTTGCTGCACCCCTAGCCAAACTGTTCCATTTCAGCTACAACACTGGCATCTACCCAACAATGTGGCAAATTGTCCAGGTATGTCTACGTCCCCTAGTAATTGACTCTTCCACCCTGGGAAAAAGCTTCTGACTATCCACTCTGTCCATGCCTCTCATAATCTTGTAGACTTCTATCAGGTCTCCCCTCAACCTCCGTTGCTCCAGTGAGAACAAACCAAGTTTCTCCAACCTCTCCTCATAGCTAATGCCCTCCATACCAGGCAACATCCTGGTAAATCTTTTCTGTACCCTCTCCAAAGCCTCCACATCCTTCTGGTAGTGGGGCGACCAGAATTGAATACTATATTCCAAGTGTGGCTGAACTAAGGCTCTATAAAGCTGCAACATGACTTGCCAATTTTTAAACTCAATACCCCGGCCAATGAAGGCATGCCGTATGCCTTCTTGACTACCTTCTCCACCTGCATTGCCACTTTCAGTGACCTGTGTACCTGTACACCCAGATCCCTTTGCCTAAGGGTTTTGCCATTTACTGTATATTTCCTATCTGTATTAGACCTTCCAAAATGCATTACCTCACATTTGTCCGGATTAAACTCCATCTGCATTTCTCCGCCCAAGTCACCAACTGATCTATATCCTGCTGTATCCTCTGATGGTCCTCATTGCTATCCGCAAATCCACCAACCTTTGTGTCATCCGCAAACGTAGTAATCAATCCAGTTACATTTTCCTCCAAATCATTTATATATATTACAAACAACAAAGGTCCCAGCACTGATCCCTGAGGAACACCACTTGTCACAGCCCTCCATTCAGAAACGTACCCTTCCACTGCTACCCTCTGTCTTCTTTGACTGAGCCAGTTTTGTATCCACGTTGCTAGCTCATCTCTGATCCCATGCGACTTCACCTTCTGCACCAGTCTGCCATGAGGGACCTTGTCAAAGGCCTTACTGAAGACCATGTAGACAACATCCACTGCCCTACCCTCATCAATCAGCTTCGTCACTTCCTCGAAAAACTCGATCAAGTTCGGG
Organism: Mustelus asterias; assembly: GCF_964213995.1. Lineage (NCBI taxonomy): Eukaryota > Metazoa > Chordata > Chondrichthyes > Carcharhiniformes > Triakidae > Mustelus > Mustelus asterias. The sequence continues at coordinate 87,428,033 of NC_135803.1, read as the reverse complement.
AGACCTAGAACAAAGAACAAAGAAAATTACAGCACAGGAACAGGCCCTTCAGCCCTCCAAGCCTGCACCGACCATGCTGCCCGACTTAACCAAAACCCCCTATGCTTCCGGGGACCATATCCCTCTATTCCCATTCCATTCATGTACTTGTCAAGACGCCCCTTAAAAGTCACTACTGTATCTTCTTCCACTACCTCCCCCGGCAGCAAGTTCCACGCACTCACCAGCCTCTGTGTAAAAAATCTGCCTTGTATATCTCCTTTAAACCTTGCCCCTTGCACCTTAAACCTATGCCCCCTAGTAATTGACTCTTCCACCCTGTGGAATTCCCTGCCCAGTGAAGCAGTTGAGGCTACCTCATTGAATGTTTTTAAGGCAAGGATAGATAAATTTTTAAACAGTAAAGGAATGAAAGATTATGGTGAGCGGGCTGGTAAGTGGAGCTGAGTCCACGAAAAGGTCAGCCATGATCTTATTGAATGGCAGAGCAGGCTTGAGGGGCCAGATGGCCTACTCCTGCTCCTAGTTCTTATGTTCTTGTGTCAAGAAATACCTGAAGGCACTAGATTATTGAAGGCTATGGACTCTGACCACATTCCGACAATTATTCGAAAGACTTGCACTTCAAGACTAGACTTGTCAAGCTGTTCCACTGGACCCTGGCATCTACCCAGCAATGTGGAGAATTGTCCAGCTATGTCCTGACCATAAAAAGCAGGACAAATCTAACCTGACCGATTACCACCTGTTCAGACCACTCTTGACAATTAGAGTGACAGAGAAAGTGTCATCGAAGATGATATCAATCGACACCGGTGCTCAGTTTGGGTTCTGCCAGAGCCAAGTAACTCCTGACCTTATTCCAGCCTTGGTGCACACGTGGATGAAAGAGCTGAACTCCATGTATACAGTGAAAGTGATTGCCCTTGACATCAAGGCAGCATTTAACTGAAAGTGGCATCAAGGAGCCCTATCAGAACAAATCAATGGGAATCAAGGCGAAAACTCTCCACTATCTGGAGTCATATCTAACACAAAGGGAAGACGGTTGTGGTTGTTGGAAATCAATCATCTCTGTCCCTGTAGTTGCTGCAGAAGTTCCCCAGAGTGGTGCCTTAGGCCCAACCATCTTTCAGCTGCTTCATCAATGACCTTTCCTCCGTTATAAGGGCAAAAGTGAGGATGTTTGTTGATGACTGCGCAATGTTCAGCACCATTCACGACTCCTCAAACTGAAGCAGTCCATATCCATTTGCAGGAAGACTTGGATCATATTTGGACTTGGTATAAAGTGTAATGTTCGTGCCACACGTGCCAGGCAATGGCCATGTCCAACAAAAGATAATCTGTCCATCTCCCCTTGACATTCAATGGCATTACCATCAATAAATCCCCTATTGTCAGCATCCTGGGTGTTACCATTGACCATAAACTGAACTCAACCAGCCATGTAAATACTGTGGCTACAAGAGCAGATCAGAGGCTGGGAATTTTGTGGAGAGTAACTCGTCTCCCAAAGCCTGTCCACCATCTACAAGGCACAACTCAGGAGTGTGATGGAATACTCTTCACTTGCCTGGATGAGTGCAGTCCCACCAACACTCCAGAAACTTAATGCCGTTGAGGATAAAGCAGCCTGCTTGATTGGCACTCCATCCATCACCTTAAACATTCACTCCCTCCACCACTGATACACAGTGGCAGCAATGTGTATAATCTATAAGATGTGGTGCAGTGGTTAGCATTGCTGCCTCGCAATGCTGGGGACCCGGGTTAGATTCCTGGCTTGGGTCACTGTCTGTGTGGAGTTTGCGCGTTCTCCCCGTGTCTGCGTGGGTTTCCTCTGGATGCTCCTGTTTCCTCGCACAATCTGTGGCAACTAGGGGAATTTCACAGTAACTTCATTGCAGTGTTAATGAAAGCCTTACTTGTGACTAATAAATAAGCTTAATTAACTTAATCAAGGCTTCTTTGACTGTATATTCCAAATTAAGAAGTTTAACAACACCAGGTTAAAGTCCAACAGGTTTAGTTGGTAGCAAAAGCCACACAAGCTTTCGAAGCTCTAAGCCCCTTCTTCAGGTGAGTGGGAATTCTGTTCACAAACAGAGCTTATAAAGACACAGACTCAATTTACATGAATAATGGTTGGAATGCGAATACTTACAACTAATCAAGTCTTTAAGAAACAAAACAATGGGAGTGGAGAGAGCATCAAGACAGGCTAAAAAGATGTGTATTGTCTCCAGACAAGACAGCCTTGTCTTGTCTGGAGACAATACACATCTTTTTAGCCTGTCTTGATGCTCTCTCCACTCCCATTGTTTTGTTTCTTAAAGACTTGATTAGTTGTAAGTATTCGCATTCCAACCATTATTCATGTAAATTGAGTCTGTGTCTTTATAAGCTCTGTTTGTGAACAGAATTCCCACTCACCTGAAGAAGGGGCTTAGAGCTTCGAAAGCTTGTGTGGCTTTTGCTACCAAATAAACCTGTTGGACTTTAACCTGGTGTTGTTAAACTTCTTACTGTGTTTACCCCAGTCCAACGCCGGCATCTCCACATCATGTATATTCCAAACCCATGGCCCACTTAGACGGACATGGGGCAGCAAATGCATGGGAACACTACCACCAGGAAGTTCCTCTTCAAGCCACACCTGACTTGGAACTATATCACCCTTCTTTCACTGTCGCTGGGTGAACATCCTGGGACTCCCTCCCTAACAGCGCTGTGGGTGTACATATACCAGATGGACTGCAGAATTTCAAGAAGGCAGCTCATCACCAACTTCTCGACGGGAGTTAGGGATGGGCTAAAAACGCTGGCCTGGCCAGCGACTCCCACATCCCATGAATGAATAAAAAAGGAAAATTGTGAAACCAGTAAGTGTGGTGTATTTGGATTTTCAAAAAGTATTTGTGAAGATGGTACACAAGAGGTTATAATGCAATTAATGCTCATGGGATGGAGATAACATATTAACGTGAAACAAAGTAATAAGTGCCTGATTATTGGTTTGGCAGGTTGTAACTAGAGGGGCACTGCAAGGATCAATGCTTGAATCTTGACGATGTTTAAATTTGCAAAGTTAAATAGGAAAGTTAGCTGTGAGGTGATCACAAAGAATCTATAAAGGGATATAGATGGCAAACTGAATGGTCAAAAACATGGTACAGTGATTATAATTGAGGAAGTTTGAAGTTATTCATTTTGGAAGTGAACATCGAAATGTATATTAAATTATGAGAAACTGGGCGATGTTAATTGATACAATCTGAGTAACCTTCTTACGTGAATCACAAAGTGTAGGTAAAGCAAGCTAAAGCAAATGGTATTTTACCCTTTATTACAATGGAGCACAAAAGTGAATAAATCACTACCATTGTGCAATGCCTTGATGAGACTGTACGTGGAATATTACATGCAGTTTTGATCTCCTTTCCTAAGTAAGAATGTACTTGCCTTGGAGGATGTGCAGTGAATGTTCACGGGTAATTCTGTTATTTCAAGAATCTCCTATAAGGAGGGATTTGTGTAGACTAGGTCTGTATTCTCTGGAACAGAAGAATGAGATGAGAACATAGAACAGTACAGCACAGTACAGGCCCTTCGGCCCTCAATGTTGTGCCGAGCTTTGTCTGAAACCAAGATCAAGCTATCCCTATCATTCTGGTGTGCTCCATGTGCCTCATGAGTACCTCATGAGACCTAATTAAATTGTGTAAAAATCTAAGTTATCTTAATAGGATAGATGCTGGGCGGATGTCTTTACTAGTTGGAGAATCTAGAACTAGGATCACTACTTCAGAATAAGGGGTTGGCCGTTTAGAACCCCAATTAAAGACTTCTTCACTCGGAGGATTATAGATCTCTTGGAATTTTGTACCCGAGAGAGCTGAGTGCTCAGTTGATGAGTATATTCAAGACGATTGATTAAATTTTTGACTGCTAAGGAAGTTGAGGTTTCTGATGGCGCAGGGAAGTAGAGTTGATGGAGGTGACAAGCCTTCATTTTACTGATTGGTGTAGCAGGTTCAAGCAGCTGAAGAGCTTATCCCTGTTCTTTCTTTCTTCTGTTCTAAGTACAAACACATTCCAATTTCCAAATTATTTCAACCAAAAGATTAAGCAACATATCACCTGGAAGTCTAAATGTTTTAACAAGTAGACTTCATAAAGTAGAAGGGACACGATGTCACCAGAATAACAACATTACATTGTGCGCTTCTATGCTTCTAAAATAGATTTTCATCAGACTTCTGGCAATATTGCATGACCTCTGCTGGTATCTTTTACTTCAAGTTTTACTTTATTCCAAATGGAAGCTATTACTATGTAACCTGTGACTATCCAACATTGTTTTCTGACTGTAGTCCACTTTTTTTTATTGAATCTTCTGCCATGAAGCACAAAGAGAGCATTCTGTAGGTGCTCCTTGCTGTCCAGTAACTTGCTCAGTTCTCCCTTCGCAATAGGCTAGCAGTAATTTCAACTTGGTATCCTTGTCTTTCTTCTCTGTACCCCTGACAATGAAATTTAGATATGCTGAGGTAAATTGAAGCACCACTTTGGGAGGAGTTCGATCACCTCAACACGGACTTGAAGTGGCAGTTTTTATTTTTTACATTGACTTGTGGTGGCTTAAATATGAAAGCACAATGAAAGTGCCAGACTCATGAGAACACAGGCAACACGTGCAAGAAGAGATGGGTAATGTGTAGAAGATTAATTTATACCTTGTTTAAGTCACCTCTATGATTCTATAGAGGGATATGGGCCAAATGCGGGCAATTGGGATTAGCTTATGGGTTTGAAAAAAAAGGGCGGCATGGACAAGTTGGGCCGAAGGGCCTGTTTCCATGCTGTAAACCTCTATGACTCTATGACATGACCTCCCCTTTACAAAACCAAAGTTGCTTCATTAATGACCTTCCTTCCATCACAAGGTCAGAAATGGGGATGTTTACTAATGACTGCACAATGTTCAGCACCATTCGTGACTCCTCAGATACTGAAGCAGTCCATGTCCAAATGCAGCAAGACTCCCAAGCAATATTTGTGCCATACTAATGCCAGATTATGGCCATCCTCCATGCGAGAGAATCCTCTTGACATTCAACAGCATCACCATCACTAAACTCCCCCACCTTCAACATCCTGGGGTTACCATTGACCAGAAACTTAACTGGACCAGCCATATAAATATTTACTGGCGGGGGCACATAAAATGCAGCCCTAGGTCATTAATATAGGTCAAGAAAAGCAATGGTCTAAGTACTGATGTCTGGGGAATCCCAGTATATATCTTCATCCGGTTTGAAAAACAACTCTCCACTTCGATTCTGCTTGCTGTCACTCAGCCAACTTGACAACCATGCGGCTACTGTCTGCTTCAATCATTGGGCTTCAACTTTGCTAGCGTGGCTTATCATGAAGCACTTCATCAAAAGCCTGTTGAAAGTTTAAGTACACTACATTGTGACAATACTGTGCCTTTAAGAAATATATTTTTAAATATTTTTTTCTCTGCAGATTTTTCAAGCAGTTGTTTTGCAAGATTTTATTGGTGCCGTATTGTCTGTAGCTGGTGTCCTCGAAGTGTTACTGAAGCAATATATAATGGACATCATGTTGATTTTAATCTGGGCTAATGCAGGGTCTGTGGTTTTTAATGCTCTCTTGGAAATGCTGAGTGGAACCTGATTTGGGATGATTGACTGGTCAGGTGATGCCTGGGACAGTTTTTTTTCCACAGAAAAGTTTTTAGTTTCGGTTCAGTTACTGTCAGAAGCTGGTGGAAGAAAGCAGTCTGTTTCTGTCTCTCTCTCTCCAGAGGCTTTTTGGAAAGTTCCAGGACTGGGAAGCCTCAGAGATTTAATCCAACATTCAAAGGACCAATTCACAGCAGGTGTTAAAAGCTGAAAACCCAGCATCACGTGAGCATACTTGATTTTTGTTCCAAGTCTAGAAAGGGCGTATGTTTGTGGATGTTCTTTGACTTGGAACATCATAGTTAGCTAGCTGTTAAGGTTTATACTGATCATGTTTGAATCTTGTAATTGGTAAAAGTTTTGTTAGTTCTTTTTATTATGTTTTAACTGTGTCTTAAATAAACTTTGTTTGATAAAAACTTCCTAGTGGGTCACTTGAATCGTACCTGGAGTGAAACACCTTATGCTCACCCATGCCAAATTCAAATGTAAAAACCTAGGGTCTAGGCTATCTTCATAAAATGCCTTGGCATTTCTGGACTGGGTCTGAACAACATAAACAGAATTACCCTCATCAGGCCTCTTTGTTGCCTCATGAAAATAAACTCAATCATATAGTTATAGTTCACCTTCAAACAAATCTGTGCTGTCTTTCATGATGAATGCGCATTTGTCCAAGTGACTTACCTTTTTCCCAGATTATCGCTTCTAAGGCCATTACCAAGGTTAAATCAACTAGTTTGTGGTTGCTAGGTTTATCCTCACAGCCTTTTTTAATCACTATTTTGCCGTTCTCCAAAGCTGTAACACAACTGTTTTATCCAAGGAGGATTGGAAGATTATGGCTAATGCCTCCACACTATCCTCCCTTACTTCCTTCAGACTCATATTCATCCAATCCTGGCACCTCATCAACTTTAAATACTGGCAACCTTTCCAATACCTCCTCTTTGCCAGTCTATGGCCTCAACTGCTTCCCCTTCCACTATCATGGGTCATAAGACCAGAATTTTGACTAGTCATGGAAGTTCTACCCCCATTTGTGGAATATTGAATTTGCACTGGTGGAATGGGGCAAGAGGTGTCCACCACATGTGTGAAACCTGAATCCAGTGGGGCCACTTCAGACCTAATTTTCATTGGTGTCTTATCATGCAATGTTTGAGTTATGAATCTTTAGGGAGGTCATAAATGCTTGAGGGGTGGATAAGTTCTTTAGAATTGTCAAACAGTCAAGTTATTTAAAAGGCCAGCCCTTTAAAATTGAAAGAAAAAACACCTGCCTGTGTCTGACAGTTTCAATAGCTATTTGTTGACATAATTGCTATTATGAAAGCATGACTCATGCTTGACTGTTTCCTACAATCTATCTTCACAGTGGAGGATGTAAGTTCACAGTTTGATTGGCAGCCCAAAGGTTATTAAAGAATTAACTGTCTTTGATGTGGAGCTTTGAAATCTATTTTATAAAGGATTAAATACTTGAGTGGATTTGAAATTTGTTAAATGGGCTTTCATCAATGGGAAGTTTTTTTTAAAAATAGTGCACTTTGTAAAAAATATTTAAAACTTTATATCAATGCAGCATGGCACCTGAAGTCTGCCTTTAGTGGATACTGGGTGAGTAGGCATGGAGTGTGTAAAGGGGTCGGTTTGAGTTGGCACAAAGTTGGCAAGGGGCTAGAGGTGTCCACAGAGATGGGTGGGATTGCATAGGTTGTCATGGGCAGTATAAAGGAAAACAGGGGATTGTGGGGAGTACTGGTTGGCATGAATAGACTTGAGGGTATTTGAGGAGTGACAGCTGGAGGGATGTGAATAAAACAACTGGGATGAAATTGCAGAGTACCAAGGTGGCCCTTTTAAACAGACTGCCTTGGCACTCGGCAGCCCTTGTCGCTGCCTCCAATTTGTGTCTGGCACCCCGCACCCACCATCCTCCAGAACGTAAATCATTTCATTTGAGGTTTTTTCCCCCCAAAATGAGTGCACTGGTCTGGGAAAATTCCTGATTCACGCTACTAACCTTGGGAGTGAAAATCTGGCAGATAGTGTTGTAAAGTCATTTATGGCACAGGAGGAGGCCATGTGGCCTATCCAGTCCATAGCTGCTTCCCCCTTTACTATTTACAGAATTCAGCTAACACCCACTACACTAACTGTGGATTTGCATCCACTGACTGACACAGTCTAACCAGAGTAAAGATGATCAGTTCAATTCCTTCTGACTGATCAGAAACATCATCTTGCGCTTCTGAATCTTCCATGTCATGTACCATGTCAAAAACCTGTTAATCCATTCCAGTCAATTCATCACATTTTAAGTGACATCAGAAACACCTGTTGACCATTCCTCAGTTATTCCTGTGGTTATTTCTCCTGATGTGGAGATGCCGGCGTTGGACTGGGGTAAACACAGTAAGAGGTTTAACAACACCAGGTTAAAGTCCAACAGGTTTATTTGGTAGCAAAAGCCACACAAGCTTTCGGAGCCTTAAGCCCCTTCTTCAGGTGAGTGGGAATTCTGTTCACAAACAGGGCATATAAAGACACAAACTCAATTTACAGAATAATGGTTGGAATGCGAATACTTACAGCTAATCAAGTCTTTAAGATACAAACAATGTGAGTGGAGAGAGCATTAAGACAGGTTAAAGAGATGTGTATTGTCTCCAGACAGGACAGCCAGTGAGATTCTGCAGGTCCAGGCAAGCTGTGGGGATTACAGATCGTGTGACATGAACCCAATATCCCGGTTGAGGCCGTCCTCATGTGTGCGGAACTTGGCTATCAGTCTCTGCTCAGCGACCCTGTGCCATCGTGTGTTGTGAAGGCCGCCTTGGAGAACGCTTACCTGAATATCAGAGGCCGAATGCCCGTGACCGCTGAAGTGCTCCCCAACAGGAAGAGAACAGTCTTGCCTGGTGATTGTCGAGCGGTGTTCATTCATCCATTGTCGCAGCGTCTACATGGTTTCCCCAATCTACCATGCCTCGGGACATCCTTTCCTGCAGCGTATCAGGTAGACAACGTTGGCCGAGTTGCAAGAGTATGTACCGTGTACCTGGTGGATGGTGTTCTCACGTGAGATGATGGCATCTGTGTCGATGATCTTGCACGTCGGATCATCGACACGCTACGGCATCTCCTCCGGAGCCTTCAACATGTCATTGATGAAGACGAACATCTCGCCAAGGCCATCCCCACACCCCCACTCCTTGCCTTCAAACAACCGCACAACCTCAAACAGACCATTGTCCGCAGCAAACTACCCAGCCTTCAGGAGAACAGCGACCACGACACCACACAACCCTGCCACAGCAACCTCTGCAAGACGTGCCGGATCATCGACACAGATGACATCATCTCACGTGAGAACACCATCCACCAGGTACATGGTACATACTCTTGCAACTCGGCCAACGTTGTCCACCTGATACGCTGCAGGAAAGGATGTCCCAAGGCATGGTACATTGGGGAAACCATGCAGACGCTGTGACAATGGATGAATGAACACCGCTCGACAATCACCAGGCAAGACTGTTCTCTTCCTGTTGGGGAACACTTCAACGGTCACGGGCATTAGGCCTCTGATATTCGGGCAAGCGTTCTCCAAGGCGGCCTTCATGACACACGATGGCGCAGAGTCGCTGAGCAGAAACTGATAGCCAAGTTCCGCACACATGAGGATGGCCTCAACCGGGATATTGGGTTCATGTCACACGATCTGTAATCCCCGCAGCTTGCCTGGACCTGCAGAATCTCACTGGCTGTCCTGTCTGGAGACAATACACATCTCTTTAACCTGTCTTAATGCTCTCTCCACTCACATTGTTTGTATCTTAAAGACTTGATTAGCTGTAAGTATTCGCATTCCAACCATTATTCTGTAAATTGACTTTGTGTCTTTATATGCCCTGTTTGTGAACAGAAATCCCACTCACCTGAAGAAGGGGCTTCAGGCTCTGAAAGCTTGTGGCTTTTGCTACCAAATAAACCTGTTGGACTTTAACCTGGTGTTGTTAAACTTCTTACTGTTATTTCTCCTGCCAGAGTCACCCAATTCCTGTCACCTGTTAGAGCTATGAAAAGGGTTCTTTGTTTCATTTCTTTTGTTTGTGGGCCTTCTTTTGCATTGACACTTGTGTCTCGTATATGAAGTCTGGAAATGCTGCCAGCATCGAATCCTCCTCCATCTTTTTGTTGCATCACTAAAGGTCTCATTTGTGTCAAGAAAGAGGCTGGAAATGGATGTTTCCCTGAAAATATTTTAAAAGCTTCTAAAGTTCCAAAAGTCTATCTCTTAGAACCATAGAAAATTACAGCTCAGAAACAGGCCTTTTGGCCCTTCTTGTCTGTGCCGAACCATTTTTTGCCTAGCCCCACTGACCTGCACTTGGACCATATCCCTCCACACCCCTCTCATCCATGAACCCGTCCACGTTTTTCTTAACCACTTTATCCGGCAGCTCATTCCACACTCCCACCACTCTCTGCGTGAAGAAGCCCCCCCTAATATTCCCTTTAAACTTTTCTCCTTTCACCCTTAACCCATGCCCTCTGGTTTTTTTCTCCCCTAGCCTCAGTGGAAAAAGCCTGCTTGCATTCACTCTATCTATACCCATCAAAATCTGATACACCTCTATCAAATCTTCCCTCATTCTTCTACGCTCCAGGGAATAAAGTCCCAACCTATTCAATCTCTCTCTGTAACTCAGCTTCTCAAGTCCCGGCAACATCCTTGTGAACCTTCTCTGCACTCTTTCAACCTTATTTACATCCTTCCTGTAACTAGGTGACCAAAACTGTACACAATACTCTAAATTCGGCCTCACCAATGTCTTATATAACCTTGATGTGGAGATGCCGGCGTTGGACTGGGGTAAACACAGTAAGAAGTTTAACAACACCAGGTTAAAGTCCAACAGGTTTATTTGGTAGCAAAAGCCACACAAGCTTTCGAGGCTCTAAGCCCCTTCTTCAGGTGAGTGGGAATTCTGTTCACAAACAGAACTTATAAAGACACAGACTCAATTTACATGAATAATGGTTGGAATGCGAATACTTACAACTAATCCAGTCTTTAAGAAACAAAACAATGGGAGTGGAGAGAGCATCAAGACAGGCTAAAAAGATGTGTATTGTCTCCAGACAAGACAGCCAGTGAAACTCTGCAGGTCCACGCAACTGTGGGAGTTACAAATAGTGTGACATAAACCCAATATCCCGGTTGAGGCCGTCCTTGTGTGTGCGGAACTTGGCTATCAGTTTCTGCTCAGCGACTCTGCGCTGTCGTGTGTCGCGAAGGCCGCCTTGGAGAACGCTTACCCGAATATCAGAGGCCGAATGCCCGTGACCGCTGAAGTGCTCCCCAACAGGAAGAGAACAGTCTTGCCTGGTGATTGTCGAGCGGTGTTCATTCATCCATTGTCACAGCGTCTGCATGGTTTCCCCAATGTACCATGCCTTGGGACATCCTTTCCTGCAGCGTATCAGGTGGACAACGTTGGCCGAGTTGCAAGAGTATGTACCATGTACCTGGTGGATGGTGTTCTCACGTGAGATGATGTCATCTGTGTCGATGATCCGGCACGTCTTGCAGAGGTTGCTGTGGCAGGGTTGTGTGGTGTCGTGGTCGCTGTTCTCCTGAAGGCTGGGTAGTTTGCTGCGGACAATGGTCTGTTTGAGGTTGTGCGGTTGTTTGAAGGCAAGGAGTGGAGGTGTGGGGATGGCCTTGGCGAGATGTTCGTCTTCATCAATGACATGTTGAAGGCTCCGGAGGAGATGCCGTAGCTTCTCCGCTCCGGGGAAGTACTGGACAACGAAGGGTACTCTGTCCACTGTGTCCCGTGTTTGTCTTCTGAGGAGGTCGGTGCGGTTTTTCGCTGTGGCGCGTTGGAACTGTTGATCAATGAGTCTAGCGCCATATCCTGTTCTTATGAGGGCATCTTTCAGCGTCTGGAGGTGTCTGTTGCGATCCTCCTCATCCGAGCAGATCCTGTGTATACGGAGGGCTTGTCCGTAGGGGATGGCTTCTTTAACGTGTTTAGGGTGGAAGCTGGAGAAGTGGAGCATCGTGAGGTTATCCGTGGGCTTGCGGTACAGCGAAGTGCTGAGGCGACCGTCCTTAATGGAGATGCGCGTGTCCAAGAATGCAACCGATTCCGGAGAGTAGTCTATGGTGAGCCTGATGGTGGGATGGAACTTGTTGATGTCATCATAGAGTTGTTTCAGTGATTGTTCACCATGAGTCCAAAGGAAGAAAATGTCATCGATGTATCTAGTGTATAGCACCGGTTGAAGGTCCCGTGCGGTGAAGAAGTCTTGTTCGAACCTGTGCATGAAGATGTTGGCATATTGAGGTGCAAATTTGGTCCCCATGGCTGTTCCGTGTGTCTGGATGAAGAACTGGTTGTTGAAGGTGAAGATATTGTGGTCCAGGATGAAGCGGATGAGATGTAAAATTGCATCTGGAAACTGGCAGTTGTTGGCGCTGAGCACTGAGGCCGTTGCAGCAATGCCATCGTCATGGGGGATGCTGGTGTAGAGTGCTGAGACATCCATTGTGACGAGGAGCGCTCCTGGTTCAACTGCTCCATGTGTGCCGAGTTTCTGTAGGAAGTCCGTCGTGTCGCGACAAAAGCTGGGGGTTCTTTGTACAATGGGCTTCAGGATGCCCTCGACATAGCCGGAGAGGTTCTCGCACAGGGTCCCATTGCCCGATACGATGGGACGGCCGGGTGTGTTTGCCTTGTGTATCTTCGGGAGGCAGTAGAGATCTCCAACGCGGGGAGTACGTGGGATGAGAGCACGGAGGGTGTTCTGAAGGTCCGGATCAAAGGTCTTGATCAGAGTGTTGAGTTGACGGGTGTGTTCTTTGGTCGGATCTGCAGGTAACTGTCTGTAGTGTTCCTCATTGTTGAGTTGTCGGTACGCTTCTTTGCAGTAATCCGTTCTGTTCAGTATGACGATGGCCCCTCCTTTGTCTGCTGGTTTGATGACAATGTTGCGGTTGGTCTTGAGAGCGTGGATGGCGTTACGTTGTGCTTGGGTGATGTTCGGGGCTGTCTTGTGAGTGCGGCTGATGAATTTGGTGTTGACGCACCTCCTGACGGCTTGGGCATACATGTCAAGTCGAGGGCAGCGGCCTTCCGGAGGAGTCCAATTCGACTCTTTCCTCTTCGGATGCACTGCGGATCTCTCTGTCGGCTGTTCCGGTTCATTGGCTGTCTCATTGTGTTCGTTGTTGGCCTCTTGGGGTTTGTGGAAGAACTCCCTCAGCCTCATTCGCCTGATGAATTCCTCTGTGTCTGCTGCGAGACTGATGGGGTCTATTTTGGTGGTGGGGCAAAAATTAAGCACACACAAGGACGGCCTCAACCGGGATATTGGGTTTATGTCACACTATTTGTAACTCCCACAGTTGCATGGACCTGCAGAGTTTCACTGGCTGTCTTGTCTGGAGACAATACACATCTTTTTAGCCTGTCTTGATGCTCTCTCCACTCCCATTGTTTTGTTTCTTAAAGACTGGATTAGTTGTAAGTATTCGCATTCCAACCATTATTCATGTAAATTGAGTCTGTGTCTTTATAAGTTCTGTTTGTGAACAGAATTCCCACTCACCTGAAGAAGGGGCTTAGAGCCTCGAAAGCTTGTGTGGCTTTTGCTACCAAATAAACCTGTTGGACTTTAACCTGGTGTTGTTAAACTTCTTATTATATAACCTTACCATAACACTCCAACTTTTATACTCGATACTCCGATTTATAAAGGCCAATGTACCAAAGGCACTCTTTACGACCCTATCCACCTATGACGTCACTTTTAGGGAATTCTGTACCTGTATTCCCAGATCCCTCTGTTCAACTGCACTCTTCAGAGTCCTACCATTTACCCTGTACGTTCTTCTTTGGCTTGTCCTTCCAAAGTGCAATATCTCACACTTGTCTGCGTTAAATTCCATTTGCCATTTTTCAGCCCATTTTTCTAGTTGGTCCAAATCCCTCTGCAAGCTTTGAAAACCTTCCTCACTGTCCACTACACCTCCAATCTTTGTATCATCAGCAAATGTGCTGATCCAATTTACCACATTATCATCCAGATCATTGATATAGATGACAAACAACAATGGACCCAACACCGATCCCTGCGGCACATCACTAGTCACAGGCCTCCACTCAGAGAAGCAATCCTCCACAACCACTCTCTGGCTTCTTCCATTGGTGTGGAGATGCCGGCGTTGGACTGGGGTAAACACAGTAAGAAGTTTAACAACACCAGGTTAAAGTTCAACAGGTTTATTTGGCAGCAAAAGCCACACAAGCTTTCGGAGCTCCAAGCCCCTTCTTCAGGTGAGTGGGAATTCTGTTCACAAACAGGGCATATATGCCCTTCATCCACTTTCCTGTTAAGACCAGGAGCCCATCCATGTTTGATACTCTAGATATTCTAGAAATAGGGGGGTCACTGTTTTAAAGTAAGGGGTCACTCATTTAAGACAGAGATCAGAAGAAATGTTTTCTGTCAGAACAGTGAGTTGCTGAGATTCCCTTCTTCAAAGGCAGTGGAAACAGAGTCTTTGAATATTTTCAAGGCAGATGTAGATAGATTCTTGATAAACAAAGGGGTGAAAGGTTATCAGGGGTAGGTAAGAGGCTATAGTTGGATCAACCATGATCTTATTGAATGGCGGAGCTGGCTGAAAGGGCCAAGTGGCCTACTCCAGCTCCTAATTCGTATGTTTGATACTTTAACAATATCCAACAATTAAAAAGCAAACACTGAATCAGGGATGTCCAAATATGATTTTTGCATCTGGTATTGTTAAATGCTATGATATATTCTTCTGTGAAATAACTGTTCCTCCTCCTAACTTAATTGAAGTCTGACCAAGCTTCATATGCATTTAGCAGATCATCTTTCTTTTGTCCATAAATTTTGAAATTATCCAAACCATTCTCAGTGTCCAAATGGTGAATCCCAAGTTCTAAAAAAAATACTTTGCACCTGACCCTGCTTGTGTTGGGAAGTGAAAGTGAAACCTTGCTTTTAAGTACATACCTTACTTTTACTTTGGTCAGGATATGGCCTGTGTCCATGTATCCACTTCATTCTTCCATTGGTCAAAAGTTTCAGCTTCGTAGAAAAGGGTGGAAAATCATACCCTGATATTTTATACTTGGTTTCAGACATTCTCTTCAACTTCTTGATTTAGAAATGAATTTGACGGGCCAAATGGCTTCTTGCATGTTGTGCTGACCCTATGACCCCCAGACTCCCTTTAGCTGGAGGGTTTCCTTAGCCATCCTGCTCCAGTAAATTTAAATAGTGCTGCAGCTGCACTCTGAGAACCAGAGGTAAATATTACAGACGTAAATATTACAGGAACTCGTTGCCGGAGGAGGTAGTGGAAGCGGATACGGTAGTGGCTTTTAAGGGGCATCTTGACAAGTACATGGATAGGATGGGAATAGAGGGATATGGTCCCCAGAAGGGTAGGGGGTTTTGGTTAAGTCGGGCAGCATGGTCGGTGCAAGCTTGGAGGGCCGAAGGGCTCTATCCACTTGAGTGGCAACCTTCAGAGATCTGTGGATATGAACCCCAAGATCTCTCTGTTCCTCCACATTCCTCAGAACCCTGCCGTTGACCCTGTAATCCGCATTCAAATTTGTCCTCCCAAAATGAATCACCTCGCACTTAACAGGGTTAAACTCCATCTGCCATTTTTCGGCCCAGCTCTGCATCCTATCAATGTCTCTTTGCAGCCTACAACAGCCCTCCACCTCATCCACTACTCCACCAATTTTGGTGTCACCAGCAAATTTACTGACCCACCCTTCAGCCCCCTCCTCCAAGTCATTGATAAAAATCACAAATAGCCGAGGACCCAGCACTGATCCCTGTGGTACACCACTGGTAACTGGTCTCCAGTCTGAAAATTTTCCATCCACCACCACCCTCTGTCTTCTATGAGATAGCCAGTTACTTATCCAATCGGCCAAATTTCCCTCTATCCCACACCTCCTTACTTTTTTCATGAGCCTACCATGGGGAACCTTATCAAACGCCTTACTAAAATCCATGTATACGACATCAACTGCTCTACCTTCATCTACACACTTAGTTACCTCCTCAAAGAATTCAATCAAATTTGTGAGGCAAGACTTACCCTTCACAAATCCATGCTGACTATCACGGATTAAGCTGCATCTTTCCAAATGGTCATAAATCCTATCCCTCAGGACCTTTTCCATTAACTTACCGACCACCGAAGTAAAACTAACCAGCCTATAATTACCAGGGTCATTCCTATTTCCTTTCTTGAACAGAGGAACAACATTCGTCACTCTCCAGTCCTCTGGCACTATGCCCGTGGACAGTGAGGACCCAAAGATCAAAGCCAAAGGCTCTGCAATCTCATCCCTTGCCTCCCAAAGAATCCTAGGATATATCCCATCTGGCCAAGGGGACTTATAGACCCTCAGGTTTTCAAAATTGCTAATACATCTTCCCTCAGAACATCTACCTCCTCCAGCCTATCAGCCTGTATCACACTCTCATCCTCAAAAACATGGCCCCTCTCCTTGGTGAACACTGAAGAAAAGTATTTATTTATCGCCTCTCCTATCTCTTCTGACTCCATGCACAAGGTCCCACTACTATCCTTGGCCGGCCCTAACCTCACCCTGGTCATTCTTTTATTTCTCACATAAGAGTAAAAAGCCTTGGGGTTTTCCTTGATCCGACCCGCCAAGGACTTCTCATGCCCCCTCGTAGCTCTCCTAAGGCCTTTTTTTAGCTCATTCCTTGCTACCTTGTAACCCTCAAGCGACCCAACTGAACCTGCTTTTCTCATCCTTACATACGCTTCCTTTTTCCTCTTGACAAGACATTCAACCTCTTTTGTGAACCATGGTTCCCTCACTCGGCCATTTCCTCCCTGCCTGACAGGGACATACCTATCAAGGACACTCAGTATTTGTTCCTTGAACAAGCTCCACTTTTCATTTGTGCCTTTCCCAGACAGTTTCTGTTCCCATCTTATGCTCCCTAATTCTTGCCTAATTGCATCATAATTACCCCTCCCCCAATTATAAATCTTGCCCTGTCATAAGGCCCTATCCCTCTCCATTGCAATAATGAAAGACACCGAATTATGGTCACTATCTCCAAAGTGCTCTCCCACAACCAAATCTAACACTTGCACTGGTTCATTACCCAGTACCAAGTCCAATGTGACCCTACCTCTTGTCGGCCTATCCACATATTGTGTCAGGAAACCCTCCTGCACACACTGTACAAAAACTGCCCCATCCGAACTATTCGACCTATAAAGGTTCCAATCAGTGTTTGGAAAGTTAAAGTCACCCATGACAACTACCCTGTGACCTCCACACCTGTCCATAATCTGCTTTGCAATTTCTTCCTCCACATCTCTATTACTATTTGGGGGCCTATAGAAAACCCCCAACAACGTGACTGCTCCTTTCCTATTTCTAACTGCAGCCCATATTACCTCAGTAGGCAGATCCCCCTCGAACTGCCTTTCAGCAACCGTTAAAATATCCTTGATTAACAATGCTACTCCTCCACCTCTTTTACCACCTTCTCTACTCTTACTGAAACATCTATACCCCGGAACTTCCAACAACCAGTCCTGTCCCTGTTCTAACCATGTCTCCGTGATGGCCACAACATCGTAGTCCCAAGTACCAATCCACGCTCCAAGTTCACCTCCCTTATTCCGGATGCTCCTTGCATTGAAGTAGACACACTTCAACCCACCTTCCTGTCTGCCGGTACACTCCTGCGACCTTGATACCCTCCTCAGTACCTCACTACACTCAACACTGGCTTCTGGACTACAGCTCGTTTTCCCATCCCCCTGACAAATTATTTTAAACCCCCCCCCGAAGAGCCGTAGCAAATTTCCCTCCCAGGATATTGGTGCCCCTCTGATTCAGGTGCAAACCGTCCTGTTTGTACAGGTCCCACCTTCCCCAGAATGTGCTCCAATTATCCATGTAACTGAAACCCTCCCTCCTACACCATCCCTGCAGCCACATGTTTATCAGCACTCTCTCCCTGTTCCTCAACTCGCGAGCACGTGGCACTGGCAACAAACCAGAGATGACAACATGGTTTGTCCTGGCTCTCAGCTTCCACCCTAGCTCCCTAAATTCCTGTTTTAAATCCCCGTCCCTTCTCTTACCTATGTCGTTGGTACCGATGTGTACCACAACTTGTGACTGTTCCCCCTCCCTCTTAAGGATCCTGAAAACACAGTCTGAGACGTCACGGACCCTGGCACCCAGGAGGCAACATACCATCCGTGAGTCTCTTTTGCTGCCACAGAACCTCCTATCTGTCCCTCTAACTATCGAGTCCCCAATAACTATTGCTCTCCTGCTCTCCCCCCTTCCCTCCTGAGCCACAGGGACGGACTCAGTGCTGGAGATCCGGTCACCGTGGCTTACCACTGGTAGGTCCCCCCCCCCTCAACAGTATCCAAAGCGGTATACTTGTTGCCGAGGGGAACGACCACAGGAGATTCCTGCACTGACTGCTTCCTCTCAGCCCCTCACACTGTCACCCATCTATCTTCATTCTTCGGAGTAACTACATCCGTGAAGTTTCTATCTATGACCACCTCTGCCTCCCGAATGATCCGAAGTTCATCCAGCTCCAGATCCCTAACACGGTCTTCAAGGAGCTGGAATTGGATGCACTTCCT
The DNA here is from genome assembly GCF_964213995.1 of Mustelus asterias. Taxonomy (NCBI): domain Eukaryota; kingdom Metazoa; phylum Chordata; class Chondrichthyes; order Carcharhiniformes; family Triakidae; genus Mustelus; species Mustelus asterias. The sequence continues at coordinate 87,409,583 of NC_135803.1, read as the reverse complement.
GCAGGTGTACTCAGCTGGGACACGACTGGTGTTCCTCACCTCAAACATCCCACAGGAGGAACATTGCACTGCCTGCATTGACATCCCTGCTAACTTCCCGTACTAAGAAACGAAAGAGAGAAAAAAAAAGCTTACCTACTCTCTCTCCAAGTCCTTTTTTTTAGGTTAGAGGAGGGGGATGGGTGGGAGACTCTAAAATTGAGATTAAGCCCAAACAAATTGAGATTAAATCCAAACAAACTGAGATTAAACCCAAGCAACTGAGATTAAACCCAAACAACTGAGATTAAACCCAAACAACTGAGATTAAACCCAAACAACTGAGATTAAACCAAAACAACTGAGATTAACCCAAACAAACTGAGACTAAACCCAACAACTGAGATTAAATCTAAACAACTGAGATTAAATCCGAACAACTGAGATTAAACCCAAACAACTGAGATTAAATCCAAACAAACTGAGATTAAATCCAAACAACTTTTATATTTTTATTTTGAAATAAATAAATACAAAGATTTGTATTTTTTAACCCATTGCAGGAGAATCTCATAAAGAAAGTCATGCAATGTTGGTCTGAGGAAACAGATGATCTCCTTCTGGACTGTTTTGAGTACAGTGAATTGGTCAATATTCAAGAACTCAGCGATCAACTTAAATGAGTACTCCATTATAGTAACAGACTTCATTAGTAAGTGCGTATAAAACTGTGTGCCAAAGAAACTAATCCTAGTGTTTCCCAACTGGAAACCAGGGATCAACAGGGATATCCTTTACCTACTGAAATCCAGGGCTGAGGTGTTCAAGTCGGGTGACTCTGACCTATGCAATAAATCCAGATGTGAACCATCAAAGATGCCATGCTCCTATTTATTGACGACAGCTCAGCCTTCAACACCATTATTCCTACAAAACTCCCCCCCCCCAAACTCCGTGGCCTAGATCTCAGCTCCTCTCTCTGCGACTGAATCCAAGATGGATCCTAGCCTTCCTAACTCACAGATCACAATCAGTAAGGATAGGTAATGACATCTGCTCCACGGTTATCCTCAACACCGGTGCCCCACAAAACTGTGCCCTCAGCTCCTTACTATACTCCTGAGACACTTATGACTGCCAAGTTCCGCTCCAACTTCATTTTCAAGTTTGCTGATGACACCGCTGTAGTGGGTCAGATCTCAAACAATGATGAGACGGAGTCCAGGAAGGAGATAGAGAATCTGGTGAAATGGTGCGATGTCAATAATCTCTCCCTCAATGTCAGTCAAACGAAGGAGATAGTCATCAGTTTCAGGAAATGTAGTGGTGGACATGCCCCTGTCTACATCAAAGGTGATGAAGTGGAGATCATCAAGAGCTTCAAGTTTCTAGGTGTTCAGATCACCAACAATCTGTTCTGATCCCTCCACGCCGACGCTATAGTTAAGAAAGCCCACCATGACTCTATTTTCTCAGAAGGTTAAGGAAATTAGGCATGTCCAATGCAATTCTCTCCAATTTTTACAGATGCACCATGGAAAAATCCTTTCCGGATGCATCAGAGCTTGATATGGCTCCTGCTCTGACCAAAACCGCAAGAAACTACAAAAAGTTGTGAACACTGCCCAGTCCATCATGCAAACCAGCTTCCCATCCATTGACTTCAACTACACTTCCTGCTGCCTCGGGAAAGCAGCAGCATAATCAAGGACGCCACGCACTCCAGATATACTCCCTTCCACCTTCTTCCATCGGGGAAAAGATGCAACAATCTGAAAACACGTACCAACCGACTCAAGAACAGCTTCTTCCCTGCTATGATCAGACTTCTGAATAGACCTATCACATATAAAGCTGATCTTTCTCCTTGCCCTATTGGTATCTTCAACACTATATTCTGCACCCTATTCTTTCCTTCTCTCTTATGTACCTTATGTACTCTATTAATGGTATGTTTTATCTGTATAGCCCAGAAGAAACAATACTTTTCACTGTATCCCAATACATGTGACAATAATAAATCAGTTCAATTCAATTCATTGCAGGGAGTTTATGTTTCAGAGTACTTCACACTCAACACCATGGGGATGGGATCTGGGTGGGATTGTTGTCGGTGCAAGATTGATGGGCCAAATGGCCTCCTTCTGCACTGTAGATTCTATGAACAGAAAACGGAGAGCTGAATCGAAGCTCGTGTGTTGTCTCACCATTTCACCAGCACGAAGTTTCCTCTTTCAAATTAAAATACGTAATAATGCATACTATTACCATTGTAATTGCCAATGTAAAAGCTGCCTCAGATATAACTGTCAGCCATGACTCAGTGGGAAGCAATGTCACCTGAATTATGAAGTTGTTGATTTAAGCTTCACTCCTGAATATTGAGCCCATAATCCAGACTGTCATTTCGATGTGGTACCAAGGAAGTACTGCATTGTTGGAGGTGCTGTCTCTTTGGTGAGATGTTGAATCAAAGCCCCATCTGCCCTCTCAGGTGAATGCAAAAGATCCCATGACCGTATTTTGAAGAAGACCCTGCAAAGTTATCCCGACTTTACTGGCTTATAAAGACAAATGATCTATTTGTGGGATTTTGCTGTTCACAAATAGTCTGCTAAGTTTCTTTCATTATAACAGCAATCCATTTTAATAGTGGTTACTTAGCTGTGGGGTATTTTGGGACCACCTAAGGTGGAGAGGGGTGTTATTAAAATACAATTCTTTAACTTATGATGTTGGGTATGCAGGCACAGGACCAGCTAAACATTCTTGCAGTGATATTCCCAGATTTGTGAAAGCCAGAAAACTTGGTTTGAGGCTGATGCTGTTCAGTTTGGTTCCAATTTCAGTCACCAGAATCTGGCAATGTAATTTTGTACAACTTTACTTTTAAAGGACGTCACTATGGAGCTGTCAGCTGTGAGGGTTGTAAAGGATTCTTCAAACGAAGTGTGAGGAAAAATCTGACATACAGCTGCCGGAGCAGTCAAGACTGTGTCATCAACAAGCATCATCGTAACCGTTGTCAGTTCTGCAGGCTTCAAAAATGTTTAGAGATGGGCATGAAAATAGAATGTAAGTATTACCCTGTAGCTGGAGTGTCAGGGGAGTGTTAGAACAACATAAGGACTAGATGCAAAGCATTCATCCATTTGGCTCCATTGATAAACCCCTTTTTTTGTTTCTAATCAACCCCAGTTCTCCTCTGACCATTCTTCAATGATCTCCATGCTTTTGAATTCCCTTATGTGTTAGCTGCTGGTCTCTTTTCATACTCTCTTTTTGCTTCTTGTTTTCATTTTTTTCACTTTGCATCTGAAGCCTCTATATTCATAAGACCATAAGATATAGGAGCAGAATTAGGCCATTCAGCCCATCAAGTCTGCTCTGCCATTCGATCATGTCTGATATGTTTCTTAACCCCAATCTCCTGTCTTTTCCCTGTAACCTTTGATCGCCTTGCCAATCTGGAACCTCTCTATCTCTATCTTAAACACATTCAATGACCTGGCCTTCACAGCTTTCTGTGGCAATTAATTCCACAGATTCACCATGCTCTGGCTGAAGCATTACTCCTTAGTAATGGCCACCACACTTATCTTTTTTTCCCCCGACTCTCTTGAATGTTTGGTATGTTACTGGTGTCTTCCACCGTGAAGACGGACACAAAATACCTATTCAGTTCCTCCACCATTTCTTTGTTCCCCATTACTACTTCTCCAGCCTCATTTTCCAGTGGCCCAATGTCCATTCTTGCCTCTCTCTTATCTTTTATATATCTAAAAAAACTGTTGCAATCTTCTTTTATATTACTGGCAAGCTTACCCTCATACTTCACCTTCTCCCACCATATTGCTTTTTTAGTTGTCCTCTGTTGGCTTTTAAAGCCTTCCCACTAATCTTTGCCACATTGCATGCTTTTCCTTTTGCTTTTATGCTGTCCCTGACTTCATTTGTCAGCCATGAGTGCCTTGTGTCCCCCCTTATGCTTCTTCTTCTTTGGGATGAAATTCTGCTGTCTCCCCGAATTCCTCCCAGAAACTCCTGCCATTGGTGTTCCACTGTCTTTCCTGCTAGGCTCCTCTCCCAATCAACTCTGGCCAGCTCCTCCCTCATGCTTCTGTAGTTACCTTTACTCAAGTGTAATAGCATTACATCTGATTCCAGCTTCTCCCTCTCAAACTGCAGGGTGAATTCTATCATGGTCACTGTCTCCTAGTCTGCCTCATCACCAAATCCAATGTTGCCTGTTCCCTAGTGGGCTCTACCACAAGCTGCTCCAAAAAGCCATCTCGTAGACATTCTATAAATTCCTTTTCTTGGGATCCACTACCAACCTGATTTTCCCAGTTCACCTGCATATTGAAGTCTCCCACGATCACTGTAACATTGCCTTTCGTAAATGCCATTTCTATCTCCTGACTACTGCTCAGAGGCCTGTACATAACTCCCTATCTTTTTTTTACCTTTGCGGTTCCTCAACTCTACCCACACAGATTCTGTACCTTCTGACCCTATATCACTTCCTGCTATCGATTTAATTTAATTTCCTACTAACCAAGGCAATCGTATCCCCTCTGCCCACCTGCCTGTCTTTTTGATAGGATGTGTATCCTTGGATATTTAGTTCCCAGCCCTGATCCCCTTGCAGCCATGTCTCTGTATTGCCCACATCATACCTGCCAATTTCAGTCTGCGCTACAAGCTCATTTACCTTATTTCATATGCTGCGCGCATTCAAATACAACACCCTCAGTTCTGCATTGACCGCCCCCTTCTCATAGTCCTCCCCCTATCTGCTGTGCCTGAAGTTAGGTTCCTAACCCTTTCCAAACTCTCTGTCCTATTATTTGTTCTGGAGACTTTAATAACCTCTCCTGAGCTCTCCTTCCCTCTAACTTTATTTATAATTTTCCATGCAGTTGAAACCAACCCCCGCCCCATTGTTTAAAGCCCTATGTATAGCCTGGTTCTCAGTTGTATTCTCCACTTGACATCTATCATAAGTACATTTTTTCTACTTCATCTTATTCTCTATCACTTTTGTCATCCAGGAAGCTCTAGAGTCATTTACCCTTACTTTCCCCTTCGTGGGAATATACCTTGACTGCTCTTGAACTATCTCTTCTTTGAAGGTTGTTTCTTGTTCATTTACTGCATTTCCCTTCGACCTTTGGTTCCAATTTATTTGGACCAGATCCATTCTTGCCTCACTAAAGTTGACTTCCTCCCAGTTAATTATTCTTCCTCTGGATTGTTCCTTGTTCTTTTCTATAGCCAACCTTATGAAAAATTGAACATTGTCCTCTCAATCATCCCGTATTGATACCTGGAACCAGGTCTAACAGTGCCTCCTTTCTCCATTGGACACAACTGGGTAAAGCTTTGTATCCATGTCTCTGTCTGCTGAGCATCCAGGATAAAGCTCCTTGTCCATATCAGTAAGGTGTCTGAGGCAGAGAACAGGGCAGGTATCCTGAATGTCAGGATTGCTGCATGTCTTTCATGAAGAAGCACAGAATGCTGGTTAGGGCTGCCCTTTATTGCCAAGAAGTCCAAAGATATGCGGGTTAGGTTGGTTGACCAGGCTAAGTTGCCCTTAGTGTCAGGGGGATTAGTAGGGTAAATGTGTGGGTTACAGGAATAGGGCCTGGGTGGGATTGTGGTCGGTACAGACTCGATGGGCTGAATGGCCTCCTTCTGTATTCTATGATTCTATGAACCACAAGCAGCTTTGATTGCCATGTCGAGCTAGGAGAGGCTGCGGATGTGCTCAGAACACACAAACCTCACTGTGCTGATAACATGTTGTAATTTCTCTTCTAATGTTAGCTGTTCAGTGTGAGAGAAAACCAATCGAAGCACAGCGGGAAAAACCAGCAAACTGCGCAGCTTCCACAGAGAAAATCTACATCAGGAAAGACCTGAGGAGCCCACTCACAGCCATGCCAACATTCATCGCCGGCAAAGAGAGTGTAAGGTATAATTCACAGCAGGCCTCTGCCTTGAGATTCAAATCAGGACACTGTTCCTTCCTGGATCTTTTATTAGATTTGTTGTGCACAGTAAGGGCAGTGAGACTTGCTGGATTGCTGTAGCATTTGCCTCACAGCAGTGTTAGATGATTCTTCTTTGACTCCGTCTGATTTGACTGACATGTCTCACCTTCCATTCCTTTTGAATTCAGAGCTCCTGTCCCTGATTGTTATGGAGTCACTTGTGCTATGTAGACATGGGGGTTGAACATGGTCAGCTTTGAGAATGATGCAGGTCATGGTAAAATACCCTGCCAACAAATCTGGGAAAATAAGTGAGGAAAAAAAACCACCATTCTGATAATAGTCAACAGTGTTTAGAAAAATATGTGTAGCAGACTCAAACCTCATCATTTATCAAGCATTTAAAGGCTGATATATGTTAATGGCTGGACTTTGGGGGCGGTGTCGACAGCTGTTGCCCATTGTGTGAACCCAATTAGCTACAGCTAACCACATTTACCTGCAGATAGTTGCAGTTGCCTGCAATTAAACACATTTAGCCAGAGTTCTGCAGTTACCCTAATTTAGCTGCAGTTATTCATAGTAACCAGCGGTGATGTGTACCAACTTCTCGTTAACCAGACTTTGTGCTGATAGGGTGCATTAGGAAATAGGCCTGCTAGTGTTGATCATTATACCTGCTTCACACAAATAACAATGTTATATCAATGTGATGTTCCTAGAGATTTCCTAAACTACTCCTTAAACTCACACCCAAGGAAGTCTGCAAGAATCAGAGTGAGAGAGAAAGCAGCAGAGAGAGGCAGCTACTCATGCACTTGAAGTAGAGAAAATGCTGGCTCTGTAGATCATAACACATAATGCAGGTGGGATCTCGTGGTCAGATTGGAAAGACCAAGTTCATGAGGCTTTACATGAGGCTGGAAGATTTTCCTAGCTTTGCCTAAAGAGTATGCCAGAGTATTGCTCGTCGTGAAAGTCAGTTTAAGATTAGAAGTTGGGTGGGAAAGGGAAAAGGAAGTGGCCACCATGAGTGGAGAATAACTTTGGACTGATTCCAGGGGAATAATGTATCCCGTTAAGGGTCAGTGTGAAATATAACCCTAGCATGAGAGAGGGGAATAGAGAGGGAGAGGGCGAGGGAGGGAAGAGAGTGTGAATGAAAGGGTGAGTGACGGTGAGAGGAAAAGAGAGTGAGAGTGAAGGGAGTGAGTGATGGGAAGAATGGCTGAGGGGGAGAATGGAGTAATTAGGGAAGAGAGAGGGAGAGAGTGCGAGGTACAAGTGAGAGGGAGCAAGGGAGGGCTAGCGCGAAAGGACGAGGTGCGATAGGGTGGTGTACGAGTTGTGAGCACATGCAAGCAAGTGCAAGGTATGAGTGTGCAAGCGAGTGCAAATTGCATGTGGGTGTGAGTGTGCGAGGTGCGAGTGATTGAGCGAAAGTGAGTTGTGAGATGTAACAGGGTGAGGTGTGACAGAGCATGAGGAGCGAGGTGCGATAGAGCGAGGTGTGACGCCATGAGCTGCAAGCGGGGGCGCGGGCGGGGGCAAGGCAGGGGCACGAGCAGTGGCGAGGCGCGAGCAGGACTGAGGTGCACGGTGCGGGAGCAAGAGGGCAGGAGCAACCGGGGGTGAGGTGCGAGCGGGAGCGAGGTGCGACAGGGCGAGATGCGAGTGGAGCGTGGTGCGCCGGGAGCAAGGTGTGAGAGGGCAGGATGCGAGTGGAGCGGGATATGAAGGTGAGGTGCGAGCAGGAGTGACATGCAAAGGGTGAGGTGCAAGAAATAGAATGGGGAAGACTAATGGCATAGTACATGAGAGGTTGACGGAGGGAATTCTGTTGCAATAAAACAACACCCCTATCAGCTTAATCCCCTCAAAGCAGTGCAGGTTCAGAAGGAAGTGGAAGCGATGCCATAAGAAGGCGTCATAGAGCCGAGTCAAAGCGAGTGGAGTTTGCCGATTGCGTTGGTTCCCAAACCTGATGGTACTCAACGATTCTGCATAGATTATTGGAAGGTCAGCACTGTGATTAAATCTGATTCATACCCAATTCCAAGGCTGAAGGATTGTGTGGAAAAGTAGGACAAGCCACTTAACATCACAAAGTTGGACTAACTTCGCGGTTACTGGCAAGTACATTTGTCAGAGTGAGCAAAAGAAGTTTCTGCTTTTGTAACCCCAAATGGGCTGTATCAATTTAAAGTAATGACCTTTGGGATGAAAAACGCACCAACCATTTTTCAAAGGCTTATGAATAGAGTTGTTGCAGGATTGACTATTTGTGCTGTTTACGTAGATGACTTAGTGATCTTTAGTCATTCATGGAAAGATCACATGGAGCATTTGGCAGATCTCTTTGAAAGGCTATGGAAGGCAAAGCCAGTCATAAACGTGGCAAAAACAGAATTTGCTAAGGCGGAAGTGACATTATTAGAGCATAACATTGGATACGGACTAATGACACCGAGAAACGTGAAGTCGAAAGCCATCAAGGAATTTCGAAGACCATCCTCGAAGAAGGAAGTGCTACGATTTTTAGGATTGAGTGGATTCTATAGGAAATTTGTACCAAACATTAGTAGTGTAGTGGCACCGTTGACAGATCTTATAAAAAAGGAACACGAAATTTCGATGGACTGAACAATACAGGAGGCATTTGAGAATTTAAAAGCACTGCACCCGTTTTAGCCACGCCAAACTTTTTTAAACCCTTCAAAGTTGCCATCGACACGCGGAATGTAGGTGTTGGAGCTTTGTTGTTACAGGAGGATGATTGTGGAATTGAAAGGCCAATGGGTTATTTTTCAAAAAAACTCAATATCCACCAGACAAAATATTCAACCATTGAAAAAGAGTTATTGAATTTGGTAATGGCCTTATAACATTTTAATGTTTACATTGCAAACAATGTATCAGAGACGATTGTGTATACCGATCATAATCCTTTGACATTTCTGGAAAGATTTAAGGACAAGAACACCAGATTATTTTGTTGGAGTCTCATAGAAATCATAGAAACCCTACAGTGCAGAAGGAGGCCATTCGGCCCATCGAGTCTGCACCGACCACAATCCCACCCAGGCCCTACCCGCTAATCCCTTTTTTTAACCCGCTAATTTACCCGCTAATCCCTCTAACCTACGCATCCCAGGACTCTAAGGGGCAATTTTTAACCTGGCCAATCAGCCTAACCCGCACATCTTTTGGACTGTGGGAGGAAACCGGAGCACCCGGAGGAAACCCACGCAGACATGAGGAGAATGCGCAAACTCCACACAGACAGTGACCCGAGCCGGGAATCGAACCCGGGACCCTGGAGCTGTGAAGCAGCAGTGCTAACCACTGTGCTACCGTGCCGCCCATATTACAAGTGTTTAATTTACAGATTGTACATGTTGCGGGTTGTAAAAATGTTATTGCAGATGCTTTATTGTGAGTTTAAAAGAGAAAAAAATATGAAGCCATCTTTTCATGATGATGGTTCATTTTTTTCTTAAGGGGAAAAATGTTGCGAAGTTAAGTAAAGTAATTGTAGTTTAGCGTTTGTAAAATTGTAAAATGCTGGGAAAAAAGCATTGCATAGTGGCACGGTAGCACAGTGGTTAGCACTGCTGCTTCACAGCTCCAGGGTCCCGGGTTCGATTCCCGGCTCGGGTCACTGTCTGTGTGGAGTTTGCACATTCTCCTCGTGTCTGCGTGGGTTTCCACCGGGTGCTCCGGTTTCCTCCCACAGTGCAAAGATGTGCGGGTTAGGTTGATTGGCCAGGTTAAAAATTGCCCCTTAGAGTCCTGAGATGCGTAGGTTAGAGGGATTAGTGGGTAAATATGTGGGGCTAAGGCCTGGGTGGGATTGTGGTCGGTGCAGACTCGATGGGCCGAATGGCCTCCTTCTGCACTGTAGGGTTTCTATGATTTCTATGGTCCCTATAAAAGGTGGTGCTTTTTCTGTGCTTGGAAAGTTAAAAAATGCAAGTACATATAGAGTGCCCTAAATGAAACATTTATATCAAAAGGCAAAGCATGTTACCAAGGCAACATGCTTTCAGGCTTTTCAATTTTTTTGAATTCTGCCAATCAATTTGAATTAGGCAGTTAGATACCAAGAACCTATTAAATTTAAATCTGATGATTTTGGCAACCTAAGACCAATCCTATTGTGGGGGATATTGATATGTCATCACAGACATAAAAGGAAGGGAGAGCAACTGCCACCTGCCAGAGCTCACTGCTCTTAGTTCAAAGCCTCATCTAGATAGCAAAGGTACCAAAGAAGAATCAACAGAGAAGGTGCAGAGTATTCCGGAAGACACAAAACCTGGTTGTAATTTAGAGAGTGACTAAAAAAATTCTATTTTTTTTAATTAGTGGGAATTTTCTTTTTCGACAGCATTCCATTAGAATCATGTTTTATTTGTTTTGTTAATAGTTTAGTTAACTTGCCACTGTTAGTTAGATAAATCAATTGTTACTTGTTGATTTTAGAGAGTCAGGAAGTTATTTTGATTTAACCACTAAAAGTTGCTGAAGAGCAGATCAAAGAACAAACAAAGAACAAAGAAAATTACAGCACAGGAACAGGCCCTTCGGCCCTCCAAGCCTGCACCAGCCATGCAGGTCATACCACTTTACACTCACATTTTACAGATTATAGGGCAACCACTCTTTGAGTGGTTCGGTGTTAGTTCTCAGAGGGGGATCCACCTCCGCTTTATAACAATATCTAACACCAAGGAAGATAGTTGTGGTTGGTGAAGGCATTGTCCCGGGGCATTGCTGCAGGAGTTCCCCAGAGTAGTGTCCTAGGTGCAAATATCTTCAACTGCTTTATCAATGACCTTCCCTCCAATATGAGGTTAGAGGTGGGGATGTTTGCTGCTGATTGTGCAGTATTCAACATAATTCACATCTCCTCAGACATTGAAGCAGTCTGTGTTCACATGAACTAGACCTCTCAACTTTCGGGCTTGGGCTGATAAGTAGCAGGTAACAGTCATGCCACATAAGTGCCAGGCAATGATTGTATCCGATAAGAGAGAATCTAAGCTTCTGCTCAATGGCATTACCATTGCTGTCCCCCACTATCAGCATCCTGGGGGATATCATTGACCAGAAACTGAACCAGCCATACAAATACTGTGGCGACAAGTAGGTCAAAGGCTGGGAATCATGCAGTTAGTAACCTACCTCCTGACTCCCATCTACAGGCACAAGTCAGGGATATAATTCCACTTGTCTGGATGAGTGCAAATCCAACAGCACTCTAGAAGCTCAACACAATTTAACAGCCTGCTTGATTGACACCCTACCCATCATCTTGAATATTGAATACAAGATGCACTGCAGCAACTGGCCAAGTCTCCTTCGACAATGCCTTCCAAATCTGTAACCTCTACCATCTAGAACGACAAGGGCAGCAGTTGCATGGGAACACCACCACTTCAAGATATCTTCCAAGTCACACACCATCCTGACTTGGAAATATATCACTGTTGCTGGATTGAGGTTCTGAAGCTCCCTTCCTAACAGCACTATATACCTATACCACCTGGATTGCAATGGTTCAATGAGGCAACTCAATACCACCTTCTCAAGGGCATTTAGGGAAGGATGATAAATACTGGCCTATCCAGCAATGTTCATGTCCCATGAACAGATTTAAAAAATGTAAAAAAGGACACAAATTTTATTGGCAAAATTTCCAGGGGAAAGAATCAAGGAGAATAGTAGTTAAGCAGTGGATTGTTATGATCTGGAATGCATTGCCTGAAAGAGTGTCAGTTCCAGATTTGGTGATTACTTTAGAAATGAATTGGATAAGTACTTGAAAAGGAGAAATTTGTAGGGCTATGGGAAAATTTCAGGGAGCTAGCATGGCATGGGCCAAATAGTATGTGCATCCCTCACCCAACATCAACTCATCTCTACTTTGAAGATTTCAATTTACCTGGACCTTTTGGCCACAGTTTTGGCCACTCTTTAATCTGTCAAAATCCTTTTGGTGGAGAAATTTCCAGATTTCTACTCACTTCCCATGTAATGAAGTGCTTTCTGACATCACCCCAAAAAGCTTGGCCCTAATTTTATGTCCCCTTGTTCTGGACTCCTGCACCAGAGAAAACAGTTTCTTTGGAATACAAGGGAATACAAACTCAGTCTATCCAACCTGTCTACAGCACAGTAAAGGCCTTTTGGCCCATTGCGACTGCACCAGTCAAAAACAACCACCTAACTATTCTGATCCCATTTTCCAGCACTTGGTCCATAGCCTTGTATGCCTTGGCATCGCAAATGCACATCTAATTACTTCTCGCTCTCACAATTACAGCATTTTCACCCTGGTGGATCTAGACTGCTTTCCCTCTAACACCATTGTGTGCTTCCTGAGGTTCAATGGCCAGAACTGAATGTGGTATTCCAGATGGGATATTAGTTGAGCTCTTTACAGCTGTACCATAACTTCAACCCTTTTATTTTCCAGCCGCCTTGAACTAAATATCAGATCCCATTAGCCCCTTAACCATTTTTTTCATACATGTCCACTAGTCTTTAATGATTTCTGTGCTTGGTCCTCTAAATTTATTTGCTTCTACACAGTTTCCATCATATTATCATCGAGAGAATATTCTGATCTCCCTTTCTTAGATCCAAAGTAGATGGCGTCACATTTCACCACATTCAGTGCCATCTGCCACAGTTTTGGCTACTCTTTAATCTATCAAAACCACATTACAACTTTCTATTCACATCTAGGTTATTTACCATGCTACCTGAGCCAGCAGACTTAGATGTATGGTTCTCTTATCCTTCATCCAAATAATTCCTAAGTGTGGAGAGAATCTGAGGCTACAGTGCAAATCCCTGGTGGATACCATGAGTCACAACCTGCCAGTTTGAGTACTTATCCATCACCCATCTCTGTCTCCTTCACCAGTTATCCCACCCAGGACAAATTGCTCCCTCCAATACCATCTTGTGAACAATCTTCAATGCGGTACCTTTGGAAAATCTTCTAGAAGTCCATGTCTACAGCTTACATAAACAATTTTCTCTATCATATTCCTGAATGCTGACTTTTTCTAATCAGGTTATATTTGTCAGCTATGATGTTGTGGGAGACAATGGAGCAGAATACTTTTAGTAAGTTATAGACACTTTACCAAATATTATGTAAAAGCAAAATACTGTGGATGCTGGAAATCGAAAATAAAAGCAGAAAATGCTGGAAAATCTCACCAGGTCTTGCCACATCTGTGGAAAGACAAACAGACTTAATGTTTTAAGTCCATATGATTCATTGTCAGAAAAAATCTTCTTTTCTGTTTTCTTGCAGGCAGAATAATCTGTTTGAATCAGGAGCACTGGTGAACATTCAGCAACCATTAATCCAGACAGACAATGGTGCTGTTCTGGTAGCTGCAGACTCTAAGGTGGGAAGATCTTATGTGCCTGGAACTCGTTGCCGGGGGAGGTAGTGGAAGCGGATACGGTAGTGACTTTTAAGGGGCGTCTTGACAAGTACATGAATAGGATGGGAATAGAGGGATATGGTACCCGGATGGGTAGGGGGTTTTAGTTAAGTTGGACAGCATGGTCAGTGCAGGCTTGGAGGGCCGAAAGGCCCGTTCCTGTGCTGTAATTTTCTTTGTTCTTGTTCTTTGTTTGTCTGGTAAATATATTACAGTTCCATTAGAGGAATCAATCTGTAATGTATGATTTCTATCATGCTTATATCATGTAAAGTAGAATTCTCCCTCATTTGTTGTCAGGTCATGTCTTTCATCAACAGGAGAATATTACCATCTATTCATTTGACCAAAAAGAAGAAATAGTTTGTTACAGGCCATGTGCCCTTTATCATTCCATGGTGGCACAGTGGTTCGCACTGCTGCCTTACAGCACCAGGGACCCGGGTTCAATTCTGGCCTTTTCAGGGTGATTAGCAGAGTAACTACGTGGGGTTAAGGGGATAGGACCTGGGTGGGATTGTTGTCGGTGCAGGCTCGATGGGCCGAATGGCCTCCTTCTGCACTGTAGGGTTCTATGATGCCACCAGCACACTGTATTCACACAGTATCGTTGGCATTCATTTTTAAATGGATGTTTTTCCCATCCCTTTATGAGGAACTGAAATCATGGGCATTTGGTGGATTTGTGAGCAATTTCAGTTTGCTCCTTTTCTGGAACCATCTGCTTGAGTAACAGTTTGAAACTTTTAATGGGCTTGTAAAGCTGATGAGCTGTCTTGCATGTGCCCTTCTCTGAGCACACACACCGGCTGTATATTTCACTCGTTTATTAGAACTTGGCTTATTTGCAACAAGCAGGAAAAGGTCTCCCCAGCTTGAAGATTGTATCAGTGAAAGAAGGCTATTGGCCATAAAATCTTGGGAAGGGAAGTTGTTGCAATTGAGAGATGAGAAGAGTAAATTACACGAAGTTGACAAATGGCATGCTTTGGGATTTTGAATTGGGTTGCCGCTTGGGGACCTACATGTAATATATATTAAAAGTGCTGTCATTGAGTTAGCCTGGCTTAGAGTCATAGAGGTTTACAGTGTGGAAACAGGCCTTTTGGCCCAACTTGTCCATGCCATCTTTTTTTTTAAACACTACGTCCCAATTGCCCGCGTTTGCACCATATCCCCCTATACCCACCTTACCCATGTAACTGTCTAAATGTTTTTTAAAAGACAAAATTGTACCCGCTCTACTACTACCTCTGCAGCTTGTTCCAGTCACTCACCACCCTCTATGTGAAAAAATTGCCCCTCTGGACCCTTTTGTATCTCTCCCCTCTCACCTTAAACCTATGCACTCTAGTTTTAAACTCCCCTATCTTTGGGAAAAGGTGTTAACTATCTAGCTGATCTATGCCCCTCATTATTTTATAGATCTTTATAAGATCACCCCTAAGCCTCCTGCGCTCCATGGAAAAAAGGTCCCTGTCACAGCTTCAGGGTCCCGGGTTCGATTCCCGGCTCGGGTCACTGTCTGTGTGGAGTTTGCACATTCTCCTCGTGTCTGCGTGGGTTTCCTCCGGGTGCCCCGGTTTCCTCCCACAGTCCAAAGATGTGCGGGTTAGGTTGATTGGCCCTTAGAGTCCTGAGATGCGTAGGTTAGAGGGATTAGCGGGTAAATATGTGAGGTAGGGCCTGGGTGGGATTGTGGTCGGTGCAGACTCGATGGGCCAAATGGCCTCCTTCTGCACTGTAGGGATTCTATGATTCCATGATTCTATTCTATCCAGCCTCTTCTTATAACTCAAACAATCAAGTCCTGGTAGCATCCTAGCAAATCTTTTCTGCACATTTTCTAGTTTAATAATATCCTTTCTATAATAGGGTGACCAGAACTGTACATAGTATTCCAAGTGGGGCCTTACCAATGTCTTGTACAACTTCAACAAGATGTCCCAACTCCTGTATTCAATGTTCTGACCAATGAAACCAAGCATACCGAATGCCTTCTTCACCACTCTGCCCACCTGTGATTCCCACTTTCAAGGAGCTATGAACCTGTATCCCTAGATCATAGAAATCATAGAAACCCTACAGCACAGAAAGAGGCCATTCGGCCCATCGAGTCTGCACCGACCACAATCCCACCCAGGCCCTACTCCCATATCCCTACATATTTACCCACTAATCCCTCTAACCTACGCATCTCAGGACACTAAGGGGCAATTTTAGCATGGCCAATCAACCTAACCCGCACATCTTTGGACTCTCTTTGTTCTATAACTCTCCCCAACACCCAACCATTAACTGAGTTGGGTGGTCCTGCCCTGGTTCAACTGACTAAAATGCATCACCTCGCATTTATCTAAATTAAACTCCATCTGCCATTCATTAGCCCACTGGCCCAATTGATCAAGATCCCGTTGCAATCCTAGATAGCCACCTTCACTATCCACTATGTCACCAATCTTGGTGTCATATGCAAACTTACATGTCTCCTAAATTCTCATCCAAATCATTAATATAAATGACAAAAACAGTGGACCCAGCATCGATTCCTGAGGCACACTGCTGGTCACAGGCCTCCAGTTTGAAAAACAACTCTCTACAACCACCCTCTGTCTTCTGTCATCAAGCCAATTTTGTGTCCATTTGACTAACTCACTCTGGATCCTGTGAGATTTAACCTTATGCAACAATCTGTCATGTCAAATGTCAATCTACCTTGTCAAAGGCCTTGCTAAAGTCCATGTGGACAGCATCAACTGCATTGCCCTCATCTACCTTCTTAGTTATCCCTTCCCTGTGAAGGACTTATTTCACCAAAGCAAGCAGCCTGGCCAATATAGATTCAACTTTAGATCGACATGCGAGCCAACATGCTGAAGACAATAAAACCATTCTAATGTTTGTTCTCACTGCTGCAATTATAACTCTATTTCTTTGAACTTGGTCGTGGATATTAGCAATTAGTTTGGTGGATTTCATGCCTGAGTTACGAAAATGTCACATTAATTAAATGCTGACATTGAAGTCAGGCAGAGAAGCCTGCAGGGACAGCATGCCCTGCACTATACTGAAGATCAGAATGCAGATTGAGCATGGCAACCCAGTAGAGAGGTGTAGCATTTTGTTATTTTGTATTATTATATAAAGGCCAGTTGTATTGATTGAAATTAATGAATTCATCATAACTTGCTAAGAAACAAGCAGCTTAATAGTTGGTACGAGCATTGTCTCATAACGTGATTTATTTACTTGTCAGAGATTGATGAATTGGCAGTGCAAACGGCATGAATATTTATCTTAGATCACAAGGATTACTGTTATTTGACTCAAAGTTATGTCATTGTCAAATTAGATTTGGACAGTGGGAGTCAGGGGATAGGCGCTGGAATTCTAACACCCTGCCCACCACAGAATCGGAGTGGGCAAGGGGCGGAGAGCGGAAATGTCCGTTGACCTCGGGCAGGAAATTCTGGTCTCGTTCGAGTGAGACAGTAACATCCTGCCCATCAAATCAAAGGTGCTCAGATCCTGGGAGTGACTTTCTGTTATTTTCTGCATCAAATTTATAACATGCCATTTTTGTATTGTGATGCCCTGGATTGCTGGTTAAATTCTGCTCAGAGTATCTGATATGTACTGGGATTAAGCTGGGGATACCCTGGTATCAAAGGTGCCTCTCACTGTCTGCAGATTAATAGTGTGATCAATTCCACTTTTATCTCTTTGTTTTAGGCTGAAACAAGCCAAGGTGATTTGGGTACACTGGTTAATGTCGTCACCTCACTAGCAAACCTCAGCAAGGGAAAAGATGATTCACCGAGCCCGAGTGATCTTACAGCAATTGAAGCACTTAATAATGGAGCCATCAATGTCACAGATCTGCAGCAAGAGGACCAGTCTACCATTGAGATTACACGGTACACACAACTACCCTCAATGTGCCATCCATCAGCAACCTAATGGTTCCCTCTGAATAAAGAGAGAGCAGAACAAAGACTTCTCGCCATTTCCACTATAACTGATGTTGTGAGTCACTTACAATCAGCCCCATGGCAGCCTGTATTTTGATTCTGGCAATCAGGAGGTTATTTGTGGAGATTTTTAGTGTTTGTTTCAGTAAAAGCAGGAATAATTGCCGAGTCTTTGTAGCTTCAGTAAAAATGAGAAGCTGTCATATAGTGGGCAGCTTATAATGCAGTATTTCTCTCATGAAGAAGGTTCTTCTATCACATTTATTAACAATATCCCAGGGCAAATGATTGCTACTGGAGGGCTTACGCATGTGTATAACAGATCGTAACAGAATCTTGGTTGTGATGCTTCCCATAGTCAAATAACATGCTGACTGTAACTATTTGAATGTGAAGGATGGACATTTGAGAGAGTTCACAGAGTAACTGCCCCAGAAAGAAGAGGATGGTAAAAATAGTAAGGTTGCTGAGTTAGTGATGTTATGTATTTATATGCATGGATGGCTATAACAAAGAACGTATCAATCTGAATTTTGCTGTAATGATATCAATGAGGTTCTCTGCATCACTGTTATTACAACGTAAATCTATCAGCAACTGCTGGTATCTGCAGATATTTGGTTAAATATGGAAATCCTGAAGTTGATGTCAGTGACACCCTGCTCTTCCATTCACAGAATTGTTAAGGTGCAGAGGAGGCCATTTGGCTCAATGTGCCTGCACCTGGCTCTCCAAATGAGCATCGTGGCTTAGTGCCATTCCCCTGTCTTTTCCCCATATCTCTGCACATTGTTTCTATTCAAATAATCATCTAATGTCCTCTTGAATGTCTTGATTGAACCTGCCTCCACCAAACTTCCAGGCAGAACATTCCAGACCCTAACCACTCACTGTGCAAAAGTTTTTTCTCACATCACATTTGCTTTCTTTTCAAATCACTTTAAATCTGTACCCTCTTGTACTTGATCCTTTTACGAGTGGGAGCACCTTCTACCTATCTACACCTACACTCCCCTCATGATTTTGAACATCTCTATCAAATCTCCTCTTAGCCTTCTTCTCTCCAAGGAGAACCGTCCCAATCTCTCCAATCTATCCTCGTAACTGAAGTTTCTCATCCCTGCAAACATTCTTGTAAACCTCTTCTGCACTCTTTCCAATGTGTTTACATCCTTCCCATAGTGTGGCACCCAGAACTGTACACAATATCCCAGCTGAGGCCTAACTAGTGTGTTGTATAAAGAACAAAGAAAATGTCAGCACAGGAACAGGCCCTTCGGCCCTCCAGGCCTGCACCGACCATGCTGCCCAACTTAACTAAAACGCCCTACCCTTCCAGGCACCATATCCCTCTATTCCCATCCTATTCATGTACTTGTCAAGACGCCCCTTAAAAGTCACTTCCGCTTCCACTACCTCCCCCGGCAACGAGTTCCAGGCACCCACTACTCTCTGTGTAAAATATCTGCCTCGTACATCTCCTTTAACCTTGCCCCTTGCACCTTAAACCCATACGCCCTAGTAATTGACTCTTCCACCCTGGGAAAAAGCTTCTGACTATCCACTCTGTCCATGCCTCTCATAATCTTGTAGACTTCTATCAGGTCTCCCCTCAACCTCCGTCACTCCAGTGAGAACAAACCAAGTTTCGCCAACCTCTCCTCATAGCTAATGCCCTCCATACCAGGCAACATCCTGGTAAATCTTTTCTGTACCCTCTCCAAAGCCTCCACATCCTTCTGGTAGTGTGGCGACCAGAATTGAACACTATATTCCAAGTGCGGCCTAACTAAGGTTCTATAAAGCTGCAACATGACTTGCCAATTTTTAAACTCAGTACCCCAGCCGATGAAGACGAGCATGCCGTATGCCTTCTTGACTACCTTCTCCACCTGCATTGCCACTTTCAGTGACTTGTGACCTGTACACCCAGATACCTTTGCCTATCAATACTCTTAAGTGTTCTGCCGTTTACTGCATATTTCCTAACTGTATTAGACCTTCCAAAATGCATTACCTCACATTTGTCCGGATTAAACTCCATCTGCCATCTCTCCACCCAAGTCTCCAACTGATCTATATCCTCTGATGGTCCTCATCGCTATCTGCAAATCCACTAACCTTTTGTGTCGTCCGCAAACTTACTAATCAATCCAGTTACATTTTCCTCCAAATCATTTAGATATTACAAACAGCAAAGGTCCCAGCACTGATCCCTGAGGAATTCCACTTTTCACAGCCCTCCATTCAGAAACGAACCCTTCCACTGCCACCCTCTGTCTTCTTTGACGAAGCCAGTTTTGTATCCACCTTGCAGCTCAGCTGTGATCCCATGCGACTTCACCTTCTGCACCAGTCTGCCATGAGGGACCTTGTCAAAGGCCTTCATGAGTTCAGCATAACCTCATTGGTCTTGTACCCTATGCCCATTTTAGTAAAGCCTAGAATATTATTTGCTTTATTAACTGCTCTTTCCACTTGTCCTGCCACCTTCAATGATATATGCACATACACCCAGGTCCCTCTGCTCCTGCATCCCTTTAAGAATTTTACCCATTATTTTATAATGGCTTCCAGGTTCCTTGGCATCGCATTAACTCCAATGATGCACCGGGGAATCCCTCTAGGAAGATCTCTTGTAAGTATTTACCCAGCAATTGCCCAGAAAGTGCTAACTACCTCTGGACAATTGCACTGGGCTGGGAACCATCCGGCAGAATCAATTTAAATTGTGAACTTTGGATGGTTCTGTCAGTTTTATCCTGATAGTTACCCGAAAATGTTAAACAGCACTTCTAACTCCAGAGTAACTATCTAGACACCCAGACCCAAAGTCAAAAATCAAAAAGGGCCACAGTAGAGAGTACGGAGACTGTGGACAACACAGTGAATAGGTCCAAGTAAGGCTAAAAGCAATAAAACACGGAGAGTGTACAAAACATGACCGGACCATGTAGTGGGTCTGAGAAAGCAGAACAAAGAGCAAGAGAATTCAAGATTAAACTGCATTTATTTCAATGCAAGAGGCCTAACGGGCATGGCAGATGAACTCAGGGCATGGATGGGTACATGGGATTGGGATATTATAGCTATTACTGAAACATGGCTAAGGGAGGGGCAGGACTGGCAGCTCAATGTTCCAGGGTACAGATGCTATAGGAAAGATAGAACTGGAGGTAAGAGAGGAGGGGGAGTTAGGCTTTTGATTAGGGAAAACATCACGGCACTACTGAGAGGGGATATTTCGAAGGGTTTGCCTACTGAATCTATATGGGTAGAACTGAGAAATAAGAAGGGGGAATTCACTTTGATAGGATTGTACTATAGGCCCCCAAATAGTCAGTGGGAAATTGAGGAGCAAATATGTAAGGAGATTACAGATAGCTCCAAGAAAAATAGGGTGGTAATAGTAGGAGACTTTAACTTTCCCAACATTGACTGGGACAGCTATAATATTAGAGGCTTGGACAGAGAGAAATTTGTTGAGTGTATTCAGGTGGAATTTCTCATTCAGTATGTGGATGGCCTGACTAGAGAGGGGGCAAAACTTGACCTCCTCTTGGGAAATAAGGAAGAGCAAGTGACAAAAGTGTTAGTGAGGTATCACTTTGGGACCAGTGACCATAATTCCATTAGTTTTATTAAGATAGCTATGAAGAATGATAGGTCTGGCCCAAAAGTTAAAATGCTAAATTGGGACAAGGCTAATTTTGATGGTATTAGACAGGAACTTCCAAAAGTTGCTTGGGGTAGTCTTTTGGCAGGCAAAGGGATGGCTGGTAAGTAGGAGGCTTTCAAAAGTGTGTTAACCAGGTTCAGAGTAAGCACATTCCTTTTAGAGTGAAGGGCAAGGCTGGTAGAAGTAGGGAACCCTGGATGACTCGGGATATTGAGGCCCTGGTCAAAAAGAAGAAGGAAGCACATGACATGCACAGGCAGCTGGGATCAAGTGGATCCCTTGAAGAGTATAGAGGTTGTCGGAGTAGAGTTAAGAGAGAAATCAGGAGAGCAAAAAGGGGACACGACATTGCTTTGGCAGATAATGCAAAGGAGAATCCAAAGTGCTTCTACAAATACAAGAGTAACTAGGGAGAGAGTAGGGCCTCTTAACAATCAACAAGGTCATCTATGTGCAGATCCACAGGAGATGGATGAGATCCTGAATGAATATTTCTCATCAGTGTTTATTGTTGAGAAAGTCATGAATGTAAGGGAACTGGGGGGGGGGGGGGGGGGGGGGGGGGGGAAGAATAGTGATATCTTGAGGAGTGTACATATTACAGAGAAGGAGGTGCTGGAAGTCTTAAAGCGCATCAAAGTAGATAAATCCCCAGGACCTGATGAAGTGTATCCCAGGACATTGTGGGAGGCTAGGGAGGAAATTGCATGTCCCCTAGCAGAGATATTTAAATCATTGACAGCCACAGGTGAGGTGCCTGAAGATTGGAGAGTAGCAAATGTTGTGCGTTTATTTAAGAAGAGCTGCAGGGAAAAGCGTGGGAACTACAGACCGGTGAGCCTAACATCTGTAGTGGGTAAGTTGTAAGGGACAGGATCTACAGGCATTTCGAGAGGCAAGGACTGATTAGGGATATGGCTTTGTAAGCGTAAAATCATGCCTCATGAATTTGATTGAGTTTTTTGAAGGGGTAATCAAGAAGGTAGATGAGGGCAGTGCAGTCGACATTGTACACATGGACTTTAGCAAGGCACCTCATGGTAGGTTGTTGCATAAGATTAAATCTTACGGGATCCAGGGTGAGGTAGCCAATTGGATACAAAATTGGCTTGATGACAGAAGACAGAGAGTTGTTGTAGAGAATTGTTTTTCAAACTGGAGACCTGTGACCAGTGGTGTGCCTCAGGGATCGGTGTTGGGTCCACTGTTATTTGTCATTTATATTAATGATTTGGATGAGAATTTATGGGGCATGATTAGTAAGTTTCAGGATGACACCAAGATTAGTGACATGTTGGAGAGTGAAGAAGGTTATCTAGGGTTGCAACGGGATCCTGATCAATTGAGCCAGTGAGCCAATGAATGGCAGATGGAGTTTAATTTAGATAAATGTGAGGTGATGCATTTTGGTAGATTGAATCAGGGCAGGACCTACTCTGTTAATGGTAGGGCGTTGGGGAGAGTTACAGAACAAAGAGATCTAGGAGTACAGGTTATTAGCTCCTTGAAAGTGGAGTCACAGGTGGACAGGATGGTGAAGAAGGCATTCGGCATGCTTGGTTTCATTGGTCAGAACATTGAATACAGGAGTTGGGATGTCTTGTTGAAGTAATACAAGACATTGGTAAGGCCACACTTGGAGTACTTTGTACAGTTCTGGTCACACTATTATAGAAAGGATATTTTTAAACTAGAAAGAGTGCAAAAAAGATTTACTTGGATGCTCCGGGGCTTGATGATTTGAGTTATAAGGAGAGGCTGGATAGACTGGGAGTTTTTTCTCTGGAGCGTTGGAGGCTTAGGCGTGATCTTATAGAGGTGTATAAAATAATGAGGGGCACAGATCAGCTAGATAGTCAACATCTTTTCCCAAATCGAGTGTGTGCAAAACTGGAGGGCATATGATTAAGGTGAGAGAGGAAAGATACAAAAGGGCCCAGAAGGGCAATTTTATTTCAGCCAGAGGGTGGTGAGTATCTGGAACGAGCTACCAGAGGTAATAGTAGAGGTGTGTACAATTTTGTCTTTTAAAAAGCATTTAGACAGTTATATGGGTAAGGTGGGTGTAGAGGGATATGGGCCAAATGCAGGCAATTGGGACTAACATAGTGGTAAAAACTGCGCAGCATGGACAAGTTGGGCTGAAGGGCCTGTTTCCATGCTGTAAACCTCTATGACTCTATGACCCAGCCTCGCATGGGACACCACCACACACACATGACACCCCACTGTGGTTCCCCCACACCACCCTTGGTCTGACACCTCCCTCCCTCCTGGTCTCCCCCGATTGTCTGAACTTACTTTTGAAATTTACCTTTTCCTTTTAAAGGGGTGATATAAAACATCTCATTTACAGAAACTAGCCTTAAAATGTTCCCTTGTTCCCGGCACCTCAATTGCCTCTTGCCGATGCAGCGTTTGCTACTTCTTTTTCATCCAGCCTGAGTGAGGAAGATTCAGCGAGGCAGGTGCTTGGCAATTTCAGTGTGGATAAGTCTATCGAGTGGCAATCTGCTGGCGATCATCATTCTGAGAAGTGACAGGGGCCAATGTCTCTCCATGTACTTCCTACCAAAATACATCACCTGACACTTCTCTGCATTGAACTTCAACTCATAGAATTATAGAATTGCTACAGTGCAGAAGGAGGCCATTCGGCCCATTGAGACTGCACCGACAACAATCCCACCCAGGCCCTATTCCAGTAACTCCACATATTTACCCTGCTAATCCCCCTGACACTAAGGGGCAACTTAGAATGGCCAATCAACCTAACCCGCACATCTTTGGACTGTGGGAGGAAACTGGAGCACCCGGAGGAACCCCAAGCAGACACGGGGAGAATGTGCAAACTCCACACAGACAGTGACCTGAGGCTGGAATTGAACCCGGGTCACTGTGCCACCATGCCATCCTAGAAATTTTGGCAACGGTGGGATTTGAAACCACATCTCCGTAGAGACTGGAGCCTAAATCCAGCACCTTAAACTACTCGGCCCTGCTAACACAGATAAACATCTACCACCTATCTGCTTTGACAAAGGGTAATCTGGACTCGAGACGTCAGCTCTTTTTTCTCTTTACAGATGCTGCCAGACCTGCTGTGACTTTCCAGCATTTTCTCTTTTGGTTTCGGATTCCAGTGTCCGCAGTAATTTGTAGCCAAATTGATTCTGTCCTTGAATCCTCTGGGACATCCTCTTTTCCCCAGCACTGCAATGCTTTCCCTAACCACTACCACTGCCCTCCCCCTTTCCTTCCTTTCCTTTCTTTTCCGAACACCTCGTACCTTGGAATATTTAACATTCGGCCTTTCTTTTCTCTTGTACCAGGTCTCCGTTATCACCACAGCACCATACTTGCACATTGCAATCTGTGCCTCCCCAATCTTGTTTAATATACTCTGTGTATTCACACACAGTAACTCTTATTTAGACATCAATTCTTTTTCCCTTACTCCGACTTCACTAATTATCTTACTATTCTCTATACCAATGCTTTCTGTCCATATTAGTCTTTTGTGAATCATGCTATCCCTCTCTAATATTTCCTCTTGGTTCCCACACCCCTGCCAAGTTAATTTGAAGCCCCCAAAATGCCTGCTAGGAACTCAGGCCCAGCTCTGTTCAGGTGCAACCCCGTAAGGAGTCGAACAACAACAGGTTAAAGTCCAACAGGTTTATTTGGTAGCAAACGCCACTAGCTTTCGGAGCGCTGCTCCTTCGTCAGGTGAGTGGAAGATCTCAGGTGCAACCCGTCCAGCTTGTATAGGTGCCATCTCCCCCAGAGCCAGTCCCAATGACCCACGAAACTAAAGCCCTCCCTCCTGCACTATCTTTCCAGCCATGCATTCATCTGCCTTATCCTCCTATTCTGTACTCACTTGCATGTGGCACTGGGAGTAATCCAGAGATTTGAGGTCCTGCTTGCTACTTTTCTACCTAGCTCGCTACATTCTGATTGCAGGACCCCATCCCTCTTCCTATCTAAGTTATTGGTACCAATGTGGACCACGATCTACGGCTGTTCACCCTCCCCCAACAGAATGTCTTGCAGTTGCTCTGTGACATCCTAGAAGGCAACATATCACCCTAGAGTCACGTCTGTGACTACAGAAACATCTGCCTGTTTCCCTAATTAATGAATCCCCCATCACTTTTGCTCTTCCCTTCTTCTTCCTCCCCTCTTGTACTACTGAGCCACTTCTGGTGCCACAAACCTAAGTCTGATTGCACTCCCTCTGAGGAACCAGTTCCCTCTTTCTAAACGGAAAACCGATTTCTGACTGGGACCCCAGGGGGGACTCCTGTATTACCTGCCTAGTTCTCTTGGACTGCCTGATGGTCGTCCATTCTCTCTGTGCCTCCATGGCCTTAAGCTGTGATGTGACCACCTCTCTAAATGTGCTATCCATGTAGTTCTCAGCCACGCGGATGCACCACATTGACTCCAGCCACTGCCGCTCAAAAAACTTAGAGCTCAAGTTTCTGCAGCCCTCACAGATAAAATGAGTATTGAATGGTCTGTAGTGGTGTGAACATGCGCTACCTGCCCACAAATTTCACACTAAAAATGACTGAACAATTTCCGGCTGGTGCATTCTGCAGTGTTTTTAAATCATGTAATAAGTGACGATTATTGATGAACAACTTCTCTAGCCCTGAAAATTATTTTCTTTCAAATATGGATTCTTATTCCTTGGTAGGAAATTGATGTTGCACATTAAAAAAAATAAAGTTATTATACTTTTTTTTTCTGTTTTTCTTTTATCTCACATAATTTCATTTGCATGTCCCAATCTTTATTTTGTTTCCTGTTCATGAAGTAAACGTAATTTATTTCTCCTGTTTTTTACTACCTGGTTTGCCGTATTTGTGTTGTCGTGAGGGTACTTAACTTGGTTGGTTGAGGAGCTTTACTGATTCTTGACTGTCTCTAGAAACTACTGATCCCTTGTGGAAAGTGCTAACGCTGAAATATAGATGGTGAATTAGTAGAGATCCCTCACAACAAGCCCATGAAAAGATGGGCAAATATATGTGATGTGAATGGTGTAAGCCAATGGATTTTTACGACAGCCGACAATGGTGTCACCATTAGACTTTGGATTCCCAATTTCAATTGAATTCAGTTTCCACAATCTGCTAGGTCATAGAGTCATAGACGTTTACATCATGGAAACAGGCCCTTCGGCCCAACTTGTCCATGCCGCCCTTATTTTTTTCTAAACCCCTAAGCTAATCCCAATTGCCCGCATTTGGCCCATATCCCTCTATACCCATCGTACCCATGTGACTATCTAAATGCTTTTTAAAAGATAAAATTGTACCCGCCTCTACTACTACCTCTGGCAGCTTGTTCCAGACACTCACCACCCTCTGTGTGAAAAAATTGCCCCTCTGGACACTTTTGTATCTCTCACCTTAAACCTATGCCCTCTAATTTTAGACTTCCCTACCTTTGGGAAAAGATATTGAGTATCTAGCTGATCTGTGCCCCTCATTATTTTATAGACCTCTATAAGGTCACCCCTCAGCCTCCTACACTCCAGAGAAAAAAGTCCCAGTCTATTCAGCCTCTCCTTAGAACTCAATCCATCAAGTCCCAGTAACATCCTAGTAAATCTTTTCTGCACTCTTTCTAGTTTAATAATATCCTTTCTATAATAGGGTGACCAGAACTGCACACAGTATTCCAAGTGTGGCCTTACCAATGTCTTTTACAACTTCAACAGGACATCCCAACTCCTGTATTCAATGTTCTGACCGATGAAACCAAGCATGCCGAATGCCTTCTTCACTACTCTGTCCACCTGTGACTCCACTTTCAAGGAGCTATGAACATGTACCCCAAGATCTCTTTGTTCTGTAACTCTCCCCAACGCCCTACCATTCTCAGGTCCCCAGAGAATTACTCTGGGTTACTAGTCCAGTGACAATACCACATTCCACCGCCTGCTCAATAAATACAAGACAATGGAATCTTTGGAATATCAGTTAACATTTGGGCATTCGAATATATTTCTTTCTTGTAGGATCCTCATTGTCTAAGGATTGCTTACCATCCCTCATTCCATAATATTACTATGGGGTATGGCAAACAGGTAGGCCACAAGAAAAACTTCAGCCGGTGCAGGGATTGAACCAATGCTTTTCTTTTCATTCCATCTAACCAACTGTTGGAGCAGCAGGAAGCATATCTA
Source organism: Mustelus asterias (assembly GCF_964213995.1). Lineage (NCBI taxonomy): Eukaryota > Metazoa > Chordata > Chondrichthyes > Carcharhiniformes > Triakidae > Mustelus > Mustelus asterias. The sequence goes on along the minus strand of NC_135803.1, from coordinate 87,382,284 downwards.
AAAATAAGGCGTGAACCTGGTGAAGCTGCAGCACCGGACAAATTGTGTGCCAACATTGATTCTGTCCAATAACCCCTTGATTTTAAAATTCTCATCCTTGTTTTCAAATTCCTCCAGTGCTGAGCACTGCTGCCTTACAGCGCCAGGGATCCAGGTTCGATTCCCGTCTTGGGTCACTGTCGACGTGGATTTTTCATGTTCTTCCCGCTGTCTGCATGGGTTTCCTCTGGGTGCTCTGGTTTCGTCCCATAGGCCAAAGATGGGCAGGTTAGGTGGATTGGCCATTGGCTAAATTGCCCCTTAGTGTCGGAGGGGTTAGCAGGGTAGATACGTGAGGTTGTGGGGATAGGGCCTGGGTGGGATTGTTGTTGTTGCCGGCTTGATGGGCTGAATGGCGTCCCTCTGCATTGTAGGGGTTCTGTTCTTTCCATGAAAGCATCCCCCACTCCCCATAACTGTAATCGCCTCCTGTTCCATAATTCTCAAATACCTGTGCTCCTCCTTGAGTATACCCAGTTTTAATTGCTCCACCATTGGCGACCTTGCCTCCAGCTACCAAGACCCTGGAATTGCCCCTCTGAACCTCTCTGCCTCTCTTTCCTTGGTTGAGATGCTGCTTCACATCTACCTCTCTGAGTAAGTTCTTAGTCTCCTTATGTGACTCAGTGATATGTGATAATGCTCCTGTGAAGCGTCTTGGAGTGGTTTAACCACATTAAAGATGTTATTTTAATGCAAGTTGTTGTTAACGAAGGAATGCTGTGTATTTGTGTTACTTTGCAGCAAGTAGCTTAATGTCAATGCACTTATCAAGCTTCAATGGCAGACAGATATTTAATTTATTTTTACACTATACCTTTCAAACTGGGGGTCAGGGAGGTTGCGGGGTGCATCTGTAAAAGCTGGTGAATCTCTGATCATTATTGTTTCTTTCATAGTCTGTACAGAAATCCACTATCAGCTGCATTTCAACTTGGTAACTGAGTCTCTCAGAGGAAACCAGCTATCACACGAGGCTGGAAATTAGAAACTAATCTTTAACCATGCACATCACTGTTTATAAAACAACACAGATACTCTGGGTTACCCAAGAAATTACATAGTGCTTTTCACTGTTGCATACAGAGCATGTTCCTTGTAGATGCTGTGTGATGCTGTAATTCTACACTGATTGGGAGCAAAGCTCTAGTGATGTGTTCTTTACTGCAGGGCGTTTGACACTTTGGCGAAAGCACTGAGCCCTACGGATGGGAGCAGTGTACCCATCCTGATGGAAGGTTTGGAAGCTCTCGGAGGCAACAATATCCAGCTGACGAGCAGAGACCAATCGATGCCCATAATAGAGGTGGAAGGACCTTTACTGACAGATACCCACGTGATCTTCAAGGTTTGTTATCATGGCGGGGATTAATCACCAGCGACAGAGTTTCCAATGCTCATGATTCCAGTAAATGCCAGAATGCCTTATCTAATGTAGGAATCTATTGTACTTGATCCCTCTCTGCGCACTTCTGACCTAGCATAATGAATGCTTCTGCTATTTCGTGGTCGACACTTATATTTACCCAATATTCTTGAACTTTCTCTCCAAGAAATGCCCATTTCCCTGATACAGAAGGAAGGGGAAAGGGACCTTGCTATATCTGTCCTCTCACAGTACCCTGCTATCACTGGACTTCCCCAGGCTTGTGGAAAGCAAACATTCCTGACCTTCTGCTTCTTCCTGAACTGTACTTGCTGAGGAACTAAGCTGAATGGTTCCCCAACAGAATGTGAAACTGAGAACATAGCGCTGGGGACAAGTTTCAAACATAAGGGCAACTGTTCAGAGGGAAGTTTAAAACTCCCAGATGTGCCCATGTATGCAAATATCAAAATACTAGTGCACAGTTTATAAAAATAAATCAATAAAGCTAATAGAATGTTGGCTTTTTATCTAAAGCGGGCTTGAATTCAAAGGACTGAAATTTGTATTTCAGTTGTACAGGCTTTAGTCAAATTCCATCTGGAGCTCTGTGTTTAGGTTTGGGAACTATACCGGGGAAAGATCAGTGCTCCTGCATGAGTCTCTCCTGCCCTCTGGAAGGCCAATAAGATGAGTTGTTTTGTAAATGTTACGTGACTAAACAGAATAACATTTACCCAATGTTCCCAATGGTGGGGGAGTCCAAAACTAGGGGTCAGAGTTTGAGGATAAATGGTAAATCTTTTAGAAGTGAGGTGAAGAGAAATTTCTTCCACCCAGAGGGTGGTGAATGTGGGAATTCACTACCACAGAATGTAGTTGAGGCCAAAGCGTTGTCTGATTTCAAGAATAAATTAAATATAGTTCTTGGGGCTAAAGGATCAAGGGATATGGGAGAAAGGGGGGTTCAGGATATTGAATTCGATGATCAGCCATGATCAAAATGAATGATGGAGCAGGCTCGAAGGGCTGAATAGCCTACTCCTGCTTCTAATTTCTATGTTACCGTTAATTATATTTATTTTGTGCTGTTGCTCATAAAATAATATAAGCACGCCACTCGAGCCCAGTATAAATATGCGGTTTTGACGAGACAGCATTAAACTTAAGCAGGGAGTTCTAACTTGCCAATCATTTCTTGCACCCGCTCCTTTTTCTGATTGGATGGGATATTTGACCAATGGTCCTTAACCTTTCCATGCTTGGTGAATGGCCATTTAGGTGGCCATTTAAACCTTCTACAATATGTCTCGGAACAAATTTCATTGAGATCATTAGAGTTAAACCATTCCAAAATATTTGTTAATATCTGTGAAGTTTTATGGAATATCTCTAGCTGTTGTGATCTGTGAGAAGTTGGTGAGATGGTGGTGTAGTGGTAATGTCACTGAACTAGTAATCAGAGGTCCAGACTAATGCTCTGGTGGGATTTAATACAAATCTGGAATTGAAAGCTAGTCCCAGTAATTTGCACATTCTCCTGGAATTTGCACATTCTCCTCGTGTCTGCGTGGGTTTCCTCCGGGTGCTCCAGTTTCCTCCCACAGTCCAAAGATGTGCAGGTTAGGTTGATTGGCCATGCTAAAAATTGCCCTTAGTGTCCTGAGATGCGTAGGTTAGAGGGATTAGTGGGTAAATATGTAGGGATATGGGGGTAGGGCCTGGGTGGGATTGTGGTCGGTGCAGACTCGATGGGCCGAATGGCCTCTTTCTGTACTGTAGGGTTTCTATCATTTCTATGATTTCTATGTAATGGTGACTATGATTGTTGTAATCCTCAATTGTTGTAAAACCCATCGAGTTCATTAATGTCCCTTTAGGGAAGGAAATCTGCCATCCTTACCTGGTCTGGCCTACATGTGACTCCAGACCACAGAACTGCCCACTGAAATGGCCCAGTAAGCCCCTCAGTTCAAAGGCAATTAGGGATGGGCAATAAATGCTGGCCTTGCCAGCGACACCCACATTCCATGAAAGAAAACATTTTTAAAAAGTACCAATCTGGACTGAAACTTTGTCCGAATTCTGATCCACATACCTGGCAGCTAAATGCTTTGAACTTAATTCCTTGTCAGCTAAGTACTGCTTAACAACAAAATTATTTCTCAGTCAAATAGTCAAAATCATCGTACATGATGGTGATCCATAGCCTTGCCCCTCTTTGGTCAGTAAAGGTTTTAGGTCTGTCTGGACTACTCAATTTTGCACACATGCCTAGAGTTCTGGTGGAATCCACTGGGTATTTGACCCTTCCTCTACTCTCCTTGGATTAGGCCTTGGAACATGCAGAAAGCCATATTTTCATGCATCTCATCTGACAAGTACTATGGCAGAATCACGAGAGAGACAGGGAGGGAGATATTATAATATGAGAACAAACTAGCACAAAATATATACTACTAGAAGTTTGGTCTGCGATTATTAAAAAGGAGGTTGTGACTGGGGAATTGACGAGAAACAAGGAAATGGATAAGAATGGTCAAAGTTTAAAACAATTGCTATCACTAGAGAATAATCCATAGAATCCCGACAGTGCAGAAGGAGGCCAATCGGCCCATCGAGTCTGCACCAGCTCTCAGAAAGTGCATCCCTATCCCTGAAATCCCTCACAATTACCATTGCTAAACCACCTAACCTACGCATCTTTGGGTACTAAGGGACCATTTACCATGGTCAATCCACCTAACTAACCTTTGAACTATGGGAAATAACTGGAGCAGCCGGAGGAAACCCACACAAACATGGGGAGAATGTGCAAACTCCACGCAGGCAGTCACCCAAGGCCAGAATCAAACCCAGGTTCCTGGAGCTGTGAGGCAGCAGTGCCACCATGCTGCCCCTACTACAAACTACTAGGAAAACTAATGGACTAAATGCTGACAAGTTCCCTGGACCTGATCGACCAAACTCTGATCTTAAAAGAACCCAGTAGAGAAAATGGATGTATTGGTTGTAATCTTCCAAAATTCCCTAGGTTCAGGAATATTCTCTGTGTGTGATAACCCTCAGGACTTAACGGGAAATCATTAATTGATCTCCCTGTGGGACTTGTGGAATATGAGTTCCTGTGGTGATAGGTGATTGCCTACCCAGGTGGAACTTGTCTCCCAACCCCTTGATAAGGTGAACCCCTGAGTAGATGTAGTGAACTATTGTTCCGCATGTATGCACACCACAGAGTTGTGGTTTAACTTTTGATTTAAGAATAAAACATTGTTTCTTTCCAGTCAGCTCCCTGAGTTGGCAATGAGGTACAAGGGACATTTTGGGTAACGTTACTGCTTGACAGACCTCGTAAGACTGTAAAGGGAAGATTTAAAATGCCATTGTTCAGGAAGTTAGAATTATATGATGCAGGTGTTGAAGACTGGCCACAGTATGCTGAGTGAATGAAGTACATCTTCCAGACAAATAAATAGAAGGCAAAAGGTCATTCTAATGACTGCTTGTGGGTCTTCAAGTTTCAGTGTTATAAAAAGTTTGACATATCTGGCAACATCGAATCCAAAAACCTTTGATGAATTGATGCATTGGTAGCAAACCATTATGACCCCAAACCATCCGTTCTATTACAACTGATATAGGTTCAATACAACAAGCAGACATTCTGGGGAACCTGGAATGAAATTTTTGACACAATTGTGTAAATTGATAGAATACTGAGTATGGGCCAGCATTACCTAAAATGCTGAAAAATCACTGAGTATGTGGCATAAATAATTTAGTGACCCAAGGAGACTATTAACTGAGCCAAACTTGGACCTGAACAAAGCCATAGAGCTAGCCCTGTCTCGTGAAAATGTGGAAAAAGGGGCCCAGGAACTTCAAGGACCCATAGATAACACCATCCGCAGTCTTGGATGGCCCCCAAACCGCAGAACCATGTCTGCAGCAGAACGCACTCGTGACCCCCGATTATGGGTGAGGAAGAGCAAGCAGACAAGGAAGTCAGGAAATCCAGCATCGGATGAGAGGGTTTTCCACTGTACATTGAACAACAAATAACAAACTCACACATGATGTATGTGCAGCCAGAGAGCCTGCCCAAACAAGATTTACCAAACAAACAGAGCGTGTATCACCGAGATCGAAGGGCGAAGCCACCTGAAAGCAGGCTTGTCAGAAAAGTCAACCCGAGGAAGAGGAACTGATGCAATTAAATTGCATCACCACACCAAAGGTGGCCCCAATCCAGATCCAACTCCCAAATAAATGGTCACCCATTAAACGTGGAGGAAGACAAAGGTAGTATCCATCATAGGGGAACAAGTCTTCAGGCGACTATGATTGGGCATCTTATCACTTAGCCTGCGAGATACCTAAGCAAGATTGGCCACGTACACCGGGGAACCATTATGCATAATCGAGACCACTATAACCCCAGTTACATACGGGCAACAGACAACATCTCCCCTTAATATTGTACAAGGACCAGGGTCCAGTATCTTGGGAAATGACTGGCTACAAAAAATTTGCCTGGATTGGCAGCAAGTCTTCAAGATGGGTGCTGAAAAAGTAATAGGGAAGTACCCCGAGGTATTCCAAGCAGGCCTTGTAAAGATAAAAGGGGCCAGGGCAAAGATCTATATAGACCCAGAGGCCAAACCTAAATATTTCAAAGCATGACTGGTCCCCTTTGCTCTAGGTGCAAAAGTAGAGACCGAGCTGAAATGGTTAGAATAACTGGGCAACTATGACCCATGCAATTGTCCGAATGTGCCACACTGGTAGTCCCGGTCTAAAAGCTAGACAACGCGATCTCTCTCTGTGGGGACTATACATTGACAGTAAATAGAGCAACCTGATTGGACAGATACCCAATGCCATGAATTGAGGACCTATATGCAAAATTGGCTGGGGGTCATGCCTATTCCCAATTGAAATTGAAAGTGTGATCCTGAAAATACATGACTTTAGACTCACACAAAGGATTATATGAATACACTCGTTTGCCTTTTGGGGTATCTTCACCTTGTGCCATTTTCCAAAGGGTAATAGAAAATATACTGCAAGGAGTACCCAGAGTGGCAGTCTACCTGGATGACATTCTAATTACAGGAGCCACTGTTAAGGATCATCACAAAAGCTCTGAAGAGATCTTGTGGTGTTGTTCTGAGGCTGGAATCAAGCTACAAAGGGAAAAGCGCATGTTTTAGGTATCCGAAGTAACGTACCTCAGTTACAGGGTCGATGGACTGAGGAGAAGGTAAAAGCCATAAAAAGGGCTCTGACCCCAAGAAACACGACAGAGTTAAAATCTTTTCTGGGCCTCATCAACTACTACGGAAAATTCATTCCGAATCTGGCAGTGCTTAAAAAAAAATCAGAAGTGGTCATGGCAAAAGCCACAGGAGGATGCTTTTCTGAGCATTAAACACCAATTATTATCAACAAACATATTGACCCATTACGACCCACGAAGACTACTTATCATAACGTGCAATGCCTCCCCCTATGGAATAGCAGCAGTGTTGTCACACCGTTGAGACACTGGAATGGAGCGCCCAATTGCATACGCCTCATGGATCTTCGTAGATGCAGAAAGGAGGTACGCTCAAATCTAGAAAGAGGGTTTGGCATTGGTATTTGCAGCAAAAGAATTCACCAATATGTTTGCGGTTGACATTTTACCATAGTGACAGACCATAAACCTCTTTTGGGCCTCTTTCAGAATGCAAAACCCTGCATAGCATCAGCTCGGATACAACGTTGGGTGCAATTGTTAAGTGCTTAGGAGTATACCCTTGAACTTCGTGCAGGGACACAGATCGCCAAAGCAGAAGCTCTGAGCATCCTACCACTACTCACTAGCCTACTCTCACTGCTAAAGATGGACAAAGTCATCATGACATTAAATTTGGTATGGACACTTTGCCAATATCAACCAATCAAATTCAGGCTTGGACCCAAAAAGATCCCACCTTGGCAAAATTACGTCACATCATATTAAATGGAGGACTACAGGACTATCCTACACAGGGCCTAAAACGAGTGACACTCCAAAAGCTTGTGCTACCAAATAAACCTGTTGGACTTTAACCTGGTGTTGTGATACTTCTTACACGGCAAAATACCCAGAGCTAAGCATTGAAGGTGGTTATTCTCTGGGGAGCCCAGGTGATTATCCTGCATTCAGCTCAGTGACCAATTCTCCACGAACTGCGTAACGGCCATTCAGGGATCTCCAAAATGAAAATGCTCACTAGAAGCTATGGTTGGTGGCCTGATATAGATGGGGACATAGAAAAACTGGTCAATACATGCAAAACTTGCCAAGACAATCAGTAGGTCCCACCAGTAGCCTCTCTACATCCCTAGGAATGACCGATGAGACCCTTGGTACGAATGCATGCGGACTTCACAGGGCCATTTATAGGCTCTATGTTCCTGATATCGACTGATACCCACTCCAAGTGGATTGATGTGCACGGGATGGCCTCTACTGGCTCTCAACACCATAGAAAGGCTCAGGCCGTCCTTCAGCACAAACGGTATCCTGGAAGTCCTCGTAACAGACAATGGGACCCTGGTTACCAGTGGAGAGTTCAAAACATTCATGACTACAAATGGAGTAAGACACATCCGTACGGCACCCTATCACCCATCTTCAAATGGCCTGGCTGAGCGTGCAGTCCAGGTATTTAAAAACTACATGAGAAAACAAACTAAGGGCTCCTTAGAAACAAAGTTGGCACAGTTCCTTTTCAATACATAACTTACATGTGGTTTAAATTCATGAAGGGCAAAAGAGTAACTATGGAGAGAGTAGGACCTCTTAAGAATCAATAAGGTCATCTATGTGCGGATCCACAAGAGGTGGGTGGGATACTGAATGAATATTTCTCATCAGTATTTACTGTTGAGAAAGGCATCGATATTAGGGAACTTGGGAAAATAAATAGTGATGTCTTGAGGAGTGTACATATTACAGACAAGGAGGTGCTGGAAGTCTTACAATGCATCAAGGTGGATAAATCTCTGGGACCTGATGAAATGTATTTCAGAACGTTGTGGGAGGCTAGGAAGGAAATTGTGAGTGCCCGAGCAAAGATATTTGAATCCTCGAGAGCCACAGGTGAGGTGCCTGAAGATTGGAGGGTAGCAAATGTTGCGCCGTTGTTTAAGAAGGCCTGCAGAGAAAAATCTGGGAACTACAGACCGGTGAGCCTAACCCAAGTTGTTAGAAGGTATTCTGAGAGACAGGATCTACAGGCATTAGAGAGGCAAGGACTGATTAGGGACAGTCAGCATGGCTTTGTAAGTGGAAAATCATGTCTCACAAATTTGATTGAGTTTTTTGAAGGGATAACCAAGAAGGTAGATGAGGGCAGTGCAGTCGATGTTGTCTACATGGACTTTAACAAGGCCTTTGACAAGGTACCGCATGGTAGGTTGTTGCATAAGATTAAATCTCACGGGATCCAGGGTGAGGTAGCTAATTGGATACAAAATTGGCTTGATGACAGAATAAGAAGTTTAACAACACCAGGTTAAAGTCCAACAGGTTTATTTGGTAGCAAAAGCCACACAAGCTTTCGGAGCCCCAAGCCCCTCCTTCAGGTGAGTGGGAATTCTGTTCACAAACAGGGCATATAAAGATACAAACTCCATTTACATGAATAATGGTTGGAATGCGAATACTTACAACTAATCAAGTCTTTAAGTACAAACAATGTGAGTGGAGAGAGCATCAAGACAGGCTAAAGAGATGTGTATTGTCTCCAGACAGGACAGCCAAAGACTTGATTAGCTGTAAATATTCGCATTCCAACCATTATTCATGTAAATTGAGTTTGTGTCTTTAAATGCCCTGTTTGTGAACAGAATTCCCACTCACCTGAAGAAGGGGCTTGGGGCTCCGAAAGCTTGTGTGGCTTTTGCTACCAAATAAACCTGTTGGACTTTAACCTGGTGTTGTTAAACTTATTACTGTGTTTACCCCAGTCCAACGCCGGCATCTCCACATCTTGATGACAGAAGCCAGAGATTGGTTGTAGAGGGTTGTTTTTCAAACTGGAGGCCTGTGACCAACGGTGTGCCTCAGGGATCAGTGCTGGATCCACTGTTATTTGTCATTTATATTAATGATTTGGATGAGAATATAGGAGGCATGGTTAGTAAGTTTGCAGATGACATCAAGATTGGTGGTATAGTGGACAGTGAAGAAGGTTATCTCGGATTGCAGTGAGATCTTGATCAATTGCGCCAGTGGGCTGACAAATGGCAGATGGAATTTAAATTAGATAAATGCGCGGTGATGCATTTTAGTAGATTGAACCAGGGCAGGACTTACTCAGTTAATAGTAGGGCGTTGGGGAGAGTTACAGAACAAAGAGATCTTGGGGTACATGTTCTTAGCTCCTTGAAAGTGGAGTCACAGGTGTACAGAGTGGTGAAGAAGGCATTCGGCATGCTGGGTTTCTTTGGTCAGAACATTGAATACAGGAGTTGGGACATCTTGTTGAAGTTGTACAAGACATTGGTAAGGCCACACTTGGGATACGTGTACAGTTCTGGTCATCATATTATAGAAAGGATATTATTAAATTAGAAAGAGTGCGGAAAAGATTTACTAGGATGCTACTGGGACTTGATGGTTTGAGTTATGAGGAGAGGCTGGATAGACTGGGACTTTTTTTCCTGGAGCATAGAGGCTGAGGGGTGATCTTATGGAGGTCTATAAAATAATGAGAGGCACAGATCAGTTAGATAGTCAATATCTTTTCCCAAAGGTAGGGGAGTCTAAAACTAGAGGGCATAGGTTTAAGGGGAGAGATATAAAAGTGTCCAGAGGAGCAATTTTTTTACAGAGGGTGGTGAGTATCTGGAATAAGCTGCCAGAGGTAGTCGTAGAGGCAGGTACAGTTTTGTCTTTTAAAAAGCATTTAGGTAGTTACATGAGTAAGATGGGTATAGAGGGATATGGGCCAAATGTGGGCAATTGGAACTAGCTTCAGCATTTTATAAAAAAGGGCGGCATGGACAAGTTGGGCCGAAGGGCCTGTTTCCATGTTGTAAACCTCTATGACTCTATATGCCTCTATGAAAACATTGAATACAGGAGTTGGGATGCCTTGTTGAAGTTGTACAAGACATTGGTACTGCCACACTTGGAATACTGTGTACAGTTCCCTATTATAGAAAGGATATTATTAAACTAGAAAGAATTCAGGAAAGATTTACTAGGGTGCTGTCCAGACTTGATGGTTTGAGTTAGAAGGAGAGGCTGGATGGACTGGGGCTATTTTCCCTGGAGGCTTAGGGATGATCTTATAGAGGCCTATAAAATAATGAGGGACATAGATGAGGTGGCTTCTCAACATCTTTTCCCAAAGGTAGGGGAGTCTAAAACTAGAGGGCACATGTTTAAGCTGAGAGGGCAGAGATACAAAAGGATCCAAAGGGGCAATTTTTTCACTCAGAGGGTGGTGAGTTTCTGGAACGAGCTGCCAGAGGCAGTAGTAAAGGTGGGTACAATTTTGTCTTTTAAAAAAGTAATTAGATAGTTACATGGGTAAGATGTGTATAGAGGGATGTGAGCCAAATGCAGGCAATTGGGACTAGCTTAATGGTAAAAACTGGTTGACATGGACAAGTTGGGCCGAAGGGCCTGTTTGTATGCTGTAAACCTCTATGTTTGCATAACTACAGGACAGCACCACACATAACAATGGGTTTAGCCCTGCCAATACTCTTGATAGGCAGTTTGGACCTTGGACCAGGGTTAGCCTTACTTTCCGAATCTGAGTGGGAAAATCGAGGAAAAACAAGAAGCCCAAGAAAGGGGCCATGATGGACATAAGCCTGATAGAGATTTTAAACCAGGAGACAATGCCCACGTGGGAACTTTTGGAGACGGTGGCCCATGGACCCCAGGAGTTGTCCTCTCAACAACCGGACCAGTGTCATACGCCGGAAGAACTGGAGAATCATACTGACCACCTCCGCTATCAGGAGCTTTCTATACAGGTAACTACCGCACTGGACATGCCATCATTGGCACCGTGCACACCGACATGCAGACAAGATACTCTAGGCTTAAGAGAGGCCTATGAGGACTTCGCCTCAGAAGTGGAAACTTGGACTCGAAATGATCCTGCATTGGCAAAATTAAGCCACGTAATATTAACATGGAAACTAGAAGCAGGAGTATGGCAGTCGGCCCTCCGAGCCTGCTCCTCCATTCATTTTGATCATGGCTGATCATCAAATTCAATCCCCCCTTCCTTCCATGTCCCTTGATCCCTTTCGTCCCAAGAACTATATCAACTTTTCTTCTGGAAATCGGACAACATTTTGGCCTCAACTACTTTTTGTGGTAGTGAATTCCACACATTCAGCACCCTCTGGGTGAAGAAATTTCTCCTCACCTCATTTCTAAAAGATTTGGATAGGCTGAGCGAGTGGGCGAGGATCTGGCAGATGGAATATAACGATTGCAAATGTGAGGTTATCCACTTTGGAAGAAATAATAGTAAATTGGAATATTATTTAAATGGAGAAAAATTACATCGTGCGACTGTGCAGAGGGACCTGGGGGTCCTTGTGCACGAATCGCAAAAACTCAGTCTGCAGGTGCAGCAGGTGATCAAGAAGGCGAATGGAATGTTGGCCTTTATCGCGAGGGGGATAGAATATAAAAGCAGGGAGGTCTTGCTGCAACTGTACAAGGCACTGGTGAGGCCGCAACTGGAGTACTGTGCGCAGTTTTGGTCCCCTTATTTGCGAAAGGATATATTGGCCTTGGAGGGAGTGCAGAGAAGGTTCACCAGGTTGATACCGGAGATGAGGGGTGTAGCTTATGAGGAGAGATTAAACAGATTGGGTCTGTACTCGTTGGAGTTTAGAAGGATGAGAGGTGATCTTATAGAGACATATAAGATAATGAAGGGGCTGGATAGGGTAGAGGTGGAGAGATTCTTTCCACTTAGAAGGGAAACCAGAACTAGAGGGCACAGCCTCAAAATAAGGGGGGGCCGGTTCAGAACAGAGTTGAGGGGGAACTTCTTCTCTCAGAGGGTAGTGAATCTCTGGAATTCTCTGCCCATTGAAGTGGTGGAGGCTTCCTCGTTGAATATGTTTAAATCACGGGTAGATAGTTTTCTGATCGATAAGGGAATTAGGGGATATGGGGAGCAGGCGGGTAAGTGGAACTGATTCGCTTCAGATCAGCCATGATCTTGTTGAATGGCGGGGCAGGCTCGAAGGGCCAGATGGCCTACTCCTGCTCCTATTTCTTATGTTCTTATTTATCCCTTATCCTCAAACTATGACCCCTAGTTCTGGACTCCCCCACCATTGGGAACATTCTTTCTGAATCTATCCTGTCTAACTCCTATTAGAATTTTATAAGTTTCTATGAGATTCTCACTCTCTAAACCCCAGTGAATCTCATCCCAACCAACTTAGTCTCCCCTCATATGATAGGTCTGCCATCTCAGGAATCAGCCTGGTACACCCTCAATAGCAAGGACATCCTTCCTCAGATAAGGACACCAAAACTGCACACAATACTCCAGAAATGGCCTCACCAATGCCCTGTACAATTGCAGCATCCCTATACTCAAATCCTCTCGCTATGAAGGCCAACATATTGGGCTAAACGGGTGCGAAATCGCGGTAAAGTTGGGCGTCGGGCCTTTAACGCGATCTGCACCCGAATCCGAGCAGATCGTGGCTTTACCGACACCCGATTCGGACGCGGGTCCGGCCCGGGCTCGAATGCATGCATTTAAATCAACTTAATGAACCGCGCGCCCAACTCTACCGCCAAATCCCACTTTACCGTCTTTTGGCCCGATCCGCGTCCGCGCTGTAATCGACCTGCCGAATAAAAGTCCGAAGTTGCCGCTGCAGCCACCGAAGAGCGGGGTCAGAGACTGCAACGGCTCCCTGACCCAGGTCATCCTCTGGTCGGGGGGGAGGGGGGTGGGAGGAGGAGAGGGGGTGTGATGTCTCATCCCCTGGGCGGGGGGGGTGGGGGGTGTGTGTGTGACGTCTCATCCTCGGGGGATGGGGGGGGGTGGGTGTGACGTATCATCCTCTGGTCGGGGGCGGTTCCGCTGCCTGTCTGTGGCTGATCCCTCCTGCCGGAGTGGACGTGCGGCCGTGCCATCCCACAAAGCCTTCAGGATGAAGCGATTCCTCGCTAAGAAGATGAAGCAGAACCGGCCGATTCCACAGTGGATCCGCATGAAAACCGGCTACAAGATCAGTACAAGTCCAAGAGGAGACACTGGAGAAGGACCAAGCTGGGTCTGTAAAGGGATACACCATCACTGGTACACTACCAGCCACAGATTACTCTTCCCTGCAGGGGCAAGAGAGCGGGAGAGATGGCTGTGGCTGGTAGTGTACCAGTGATGGTGTATCCCTTTACAGGCCCAGCTTGGTCCTTCTCCAGTGTCTCCTTTTGGAGTTGTACTGATCTGGCAGCCGGTTTTCATGCGGATCCACTGTGGAATCGGCCGGTTCTGCTTCATCTTCTTAGCGAGGAATCGCTTCATCCTGAAGGTTTTGTGAGATGGCACGGCCGCACGTCCACTCCGGCAGGAGGGATTGGCCACAGACAGGCAGCGGAACCCCCCCCCGACCAGAGGATGATACGTCACACCCCCTCCCCTCCCACCCCCCACCCCCCCCCCCCCCCCCCGACCAGAGGATGATCTGGGTGTCCCCCCCTCCCACCCCCCCTCCCCGACCAGAGGATGACCGTCAGAGAGCCGATCTCTCCGCTTTCTGCTTTTTCTTTCTTTTGCGCCCGGGTGCGCTCTGTCAGATTTTTTTTGAACTGCGCATGCGCAGTTCAGAGCTCCGGTCGGTCCGCCAGCGCTAAGCCCCGCCCACAGCGCAAATCAGGCCGGAGCCAGCAAAACATGTATGAGCACGCTGGAAAGAGGATTCCAGGCGCAGATCTATTTGACGCCCAGATTTGGCACTTAGACTCAAAATGGTAAAATTCCCCCCATTATTTGCCTTCTTTACTGCAATTGATGCACGAGGACACCAAGATCTTGCTGAGTATACACCTCGCTCAATTTACACCCATTCAAGTAATAAGCTGTCTTCCTATTACTACTATCAAAGTGGATAACTTCACATTTATCCACATTATACTGCATTTGCCATGCACACACTCAGCCTGTCCAAATTATGCTGAAGCATCTCTGCATCCTCCTCACAGCTCACCCTCCCACCCAACTTTGTATCATCTGCAAATTTAGAGATAATACATTCAGTTCCCTCTTCCAAACCATCAATATATAATGTGAATAGTTGGGGCCCTAGCACAGAGCCCTGCAGAATTCTACTAGTCACTGACTGCAAATCAAAAAATGACCCATTTATGCCAATTCTTTGCTTCTTATCTGCTAACCAGCTTTCTACCCATCTCAAGACCTTACCTGCAATCCCATGTGCTTTAACTTTACATAGTAGTCTGTTACATGAGACCTTGTTGAAAGCCTTCTGAAAGTCTAAATAAACCACACTCACTTGTTCTTCTTGGCCATCTCTACCAGTTACATCCTCAAAGAATTCCAATAGATTAGTCAAGCATGATTTCCCTTTTGTAAATCCATGCTGACTTTGTCTTAAATGGAGGAATGCAAAAATGTCTGGCACAAGACTGACAGAATATCCAGAAATAAACATAGAACACGGATTATCCTATGGGGATCCCGGGTAGTAATCCCATGTCCTGCCCAAAGGCCTATCCTTCAGGAACTACATAATGGCCACCCAGGCGTATCAAAAATGAAGATTCTCGCGAGAAAGGCACTGCTGTGGGAAATTTACCACTCTGGAGTCAGACTTGGAGGTTCAACAAAACAGTTTTATTTCGGACAAAGCTTTGGGAGAAAGCACTGGTACTCCACAGTACTTGGCAGCTACCTTCTCAACTACACAATGGTAGTTGAGCATCTCTTATACTTTTTAGACAATAAGCAGTACGGACATTAGCCGTTAACACATCGTTACAAGTTGAGTAGACAGATACGGACATCGACAGTTAACACATCATTACAAGCAGACAGGTACGGACATGGACAGTTAACACATTGTATATAGAGTGGACACATTTATGTATTTTAATGCGGAAAAGTGTGAGGTGATTCACTTTGGAAGGAGTAACAGGAATACAGAGTACTGGGCTAATGGTAAGATACTTGGTAGTGTGGATGAACAGAAGGATCTGGGGTCCATGTGCATAGATCCCTGAAAGTTGGCACCCAGGTTGATAGGGTTGTTAAGAAGGCGTACGGTGTGTTAGTTTTTATTGGTAGAGGGATTGAGTTTCGGAACCAGGAGGTCATGCTGCAACTGTACAAAACTCTGGTGTGGCCGCATTTGGAGTATTGCGTACAGTTCTGGTCGCCGTATTATAGGAAAGATGTGGAAGTGTTGGAAAGGGTGCAGAGGAGATTTACCAGGATGTTGCCTGGTATGGTGGGAAAATCATATGAGGAAAGGCTGAGAGGCTTGAGGTTGTTTTCGTTAGAGAGAAGAAGGTTAAGAGGTGACTTAATAGAGGCATACAAGATGATCAGAGGATTAGATAGGGTGGATAGTGAGAGCCTTTTTCCTCAGATGGTGATGGCTAGCACGAGGGGACATAGCTTTAAATTGAGGGGTGAGAGATATAGGACAGATGTTAGAGGTAGGTTCTTTACTCAGAGAGTAGTAAGGGCGTGGAATGCCCTGCCTGCAGCAGTAGTGGACTCGTCAACATTAAGAGCATTCAAATGGTTATTGGATAAACATATGGATGATATTGGAATAGTGTAGATTAGAGGGGCTTTAGATTGGTTCCACTGGTCGGCGCAACATCGAGGGCCGAAGGGCCTGTACTGCGCTGTAATGTTCTGTGTTCTATGTTCTATGTCCTCTATCAATGACTGGTTTCGATATATACATTTATGTATTTATGTCCCCATCAGTGGCTGATCTCATTACATTTATGCATTTATGTCCCCATCAGTGGCTGATCATGTTATCAAACTCATTGTTCTGGGTCTGCTCTTATCTCAAGTCTTAAGGTGCCTCAAGGTTTGACCAGTTTCCTGCAGCAATTCAGATACTGCAGGTTTTAACTCTGTGTAACGATCTGTGCCCAAAGTCAGTGCCTTTTAATGTCCCTTCCCAGAGTCCATTTTGTGTGCCAGGTAACCATTTTGTGTCCATCATTTTAATTTCACCATAACAGCTCCCCCTTTTTGGTCAGGATTATTATTTAATAACCCCCATACCAACAACAGCATCTTCACAGGTAGGTGTTCATCATCTTCTTTCCTTCCTTGTAGCTCTCGATGTCTTCAGGAGTTCCCATCATGTATTCTTCCTCGATGGTTACAGTGGTTCCTGGCACAATTTGTGTCACCATTACTTTGCAACAGACATTAAGGCAACAGACAATTACTATTACAATGAGAATGATCAGTCCATGCATTAAATAGGATCCCCAGGATCCCCCCACTAGCCATTCCAGCGAGCTACTCCTTTTCTTGGGTCCCTGTCTGAAATCATCAAGCTGTTTTCTGATGTTGTTAATGACTTGGGTGAAGTTTTAGGATTCGTCTGTGACATGGGTTATGCATTACTATCTTTCTCTGGATATGCCCCTTCTGAGGGCATGGAACAGTGAGTGGTCCTATTGTTCCTACTGCAAAAAGGATCGGGAGGGTTGGTGTTGCTGTCGTGTAGGTACCGTTGAAGATCCCTCCTTAGCCCGGTAGCATTTAGTGTCCTGATTAGTGGTTTGTGTATACCGCCAATTGCTCGGTTTACTTGACTCCCCGTTTGATCCCACCACCTGGTAAGTATCAAACGGGTATGTCCATTCGGCTGAGCTGACATGAGTCCCATTACACTGTCCACAAATGAGCTGCCTCCCCGCGGTTACATTCAGGCATTTCTGCTCGTCACAGGTGCAAGTAAACTGACCTCTATTTACCCAACAGTGCTGACGGACACACTGCGTCTGTACGCAGGAATCATTCTTGGGGACCAAGGCATATGCACATCCCCATCCCTGCCCCGAAAAACAAAGCGGATAGCTTGCATTATCCGAGCAAGCTCTTCCTCCCACCTGTTGGAGCCCCCTGCACACAGGATCTGTGGGATTTACAAGTTCCACACATCTTCCCTGTATATCCCTTTTATATTTGCCAATTTGTCCCTTACAGGGTGCGACTGATGTATCTACTGTATATAAGTCATGGGGGGTCCACCCAGGGGTGGCCACAAATGGGACTTCTACCGATTGGGCTAACGGATAACATACAGTTCGATTCCCGTGTAAGTGTATATGAGCCTTGTAAAATAGGTTATCCTCTAGCCCAGTCAAGTTTACAGTCGCAACAACACAAAGTAATACAATTACATACGCGATTTTATACATGTCCGCAACAAGCAAGTATCAATCCTAATACTTTAAGCTATACAATTTTCCAAAAGTTATACTGTCAACCCGAACGCGTCAGTTATTCTTGCTTGCAGTCTTCACCTGTTTTGGGGAAAGCAATCTGGTCACTTTAATTCATTCATTCATTTCTTTGTGTAATTTCAGCTGGGTCCAATGTTTCCATACACCTTTCCCCCTTATGTCTAGAGAGGCAGAGGTGTCTCCACTAATTATAACTTCATATGGCCCATTCCATTTTGGTGCAAACCCTGGGTTTTCGGGTAATGTTTTTACTAGGACACGACTTCCCGCTGTTGGGATGCCAGGGAGCATTTCAAGCTCTCTCTGTGCGTCTCTTTCTTCCTGATTATCTTTTACCAATTTGCGCATCCCTTTTACTTGGGCGCTTAGTTTCAAAACATATCTTCTGATTTTGTCTTTTAGTGGACCTACATCGGTCCCACCTGTTATGATGCTTTCTGGTTATTGCATCGCCCTTCCTGTCATCAGTTCATGAGGGGTTAATCTGGTTGTCCGGTTTATGGTCGCTCTTAGCCTCATTAATATAGTGGGCAATACTTATGTCCACATTTTTCCTGAGGATTGTATGACTTTAGCCAGTGCATTCTTAAGTGTTCTATTCATACGTTCCACCATTCCAGAACTCTGTGGGTGGTAAGGGATGTGGAATTTTTGTTTTATCCCCATTAATTGGCACACTGTTTTTACCACCTTTCCGTTGAAGTGCGTCCCTTGATCCGAATCGATTTCATAGAAATCATAGAAACCCTACCGTACAGAAAGAGGCCATTCGGCCCATCGAGTCTGCACTGACCACAATCCCACCCAGGCTCTACCCCCATATCCTGATATATTTACCCACTAATCCCTCTGACACATCTCAGGACACTAAGGGCAATTTTTAGCATGACCAATCAACCTAACCCGTGCATTTTTGGACTGTGGGAGGAAACCGGAGCACCCGGAGGAAACCCACGCAGACACTAGGAGAATGTGCAAACTACACACAGACAGTGACCCAAGCCGGGAATCGAACCCAGGTCCCTGGAGCTGTGAGGCAGCAGTGCTAACCACTGTGCTACCGTGCCGCCCAGGGGTACTCCCCACCTAGGGATTACCTCTTCTGCCAATATTCTAGCCACCATGGTAGCAGTACAATTTGTAGTAGGGATCGCTTCTACCCACCTGGTGAACTGGTCTATAATAACCAGATAATAGGTTTTGCCTTGGGATTGTGGCAGTGGCCCTGTGAAATCTATTTGCAGATGTTCCCAGGGTCCCTTTGGTCGGGGCTGGTGTCCCATCTTAATTTTTATGGGTCGACCAGGGTTGTGTTGCGCGCACGTCACGCATCGGTGACAGTGTCGGGCTATGTCCCTTCCCATTCCTTTCCACCACCATTCCTTTCCTATACTAGTTATCATGGCCTCTCTTCCCGCATTTGAGAGTCCATGGTGTAGTTCCAATAGGGTGTTTTGTATGCACTCTGGTGCCATTACCTTATCTTCTCGTCTCCAAACGTTATCAGTCCCTTTGCTCGCTCCCTGTGAAACATGGAAACATAGAAACATAGAGAAACTACAGCACAATACAGGTCCTTCAGCCCACAAAGTTGTGCCGAACATGTCCCTACCTTAGCGATTACTAGGCTTACCTATAACCCTCTATCTTACTAAGTTCCATGTACTTATCTAAAAGTCTCTTAAAAGACCCTATCAAATCCGCCTCCACCACCATTGCTGGCAGCCCATTCCATGCACCCACCACCCTCTGAGTGAAAAACTTACCCCTGACATCTCCTCTGTACCTACTCCCCAGCACCTTAAACCTGTGTCCTCTTGTGGCAACCATTTCAGCCCTGGGAAAAAGCCTCTGATTATCCACTCGATCAATACCTCTCAACATCTTATACACCTCTACCAGGTCACCCCTCATCCTTCGTCTCTCCAAGGAGAAAAGGCCGAGCTCACTCAACCTACCCTCATAAGGCATGCCCCCCAACCCAGGCAACATCCTTGTAAATCTCCTCTGCACCCTTTCTATGGCTTCCACATCCTTCCTGTAATGAGGCGACCAGAACTGAGCACAGTACTCCAAGTGGGGTCTGACCAGGGTCCTGTATAGCTGCAACATTATCTCACGACTCCTGAACTCAGTTCCTCGATTGATGAAGGCCAGTACCTTCTTAACCACAGCCTCAACCTGCACAGCTGCTTTGAGCGTCCTATGAACTCGGACCCCAAGATCCTTCAGATCTTCCACTCTGCCAAGAGTCCTACCATTAATATTATATTCCGCCATCCTATTTGACCTGCCAAAATGAACCACCTCACACTTATCTGGGTTAAACTCCATCTGCCACTTCTCCGCCCAGTCTTGCATCCTATCAATGTCTCGCTGCAACTTCTGACATCCTCCACACTATCCACAACACCTCCAACCTTTGTGTCATCAGCAAACTTACCAACCCATCCCTCCACTTTCTCATCCAGGTCATTTATAAAATGACCTGTGCTTCCCACTTCCCTGTGCTTCCCACTTCCCCTTTTCCTCTTTCGAGGTATCCTCATGTACGTCCCGAATATCTATTTCGTCTCCTGTCTGTTCTGTTACTGCTATTGGCAGCTCACCAACTGTCTCCTGTTCTAAGGCTAATTGTGCTGCTCTATCTGCGGCTTGGTTCCCTTTGAAATTTAACCAGTCTGGGTTATCTCTTCCTGGTTCTTTCTGGTGCGCTTTAATTTTTATTACTGCGGCTTCTCGGGGTTTCTCACTAGCTTTTAGCAATTCCTCAATTCTTTGTTGGTGTTTAATAGGAGTTCCTCCCGTGGTTACGAACGCCCGTCTACCCCATGCTGTCATATAATCGTGTATTACCCTGAATGCGTACCGACTGTCTGTATATATGTTTATCGTCTTGCCTTCAGATAACTCTGTGAGTGCCACTAGTTCTGCCACTTGCACGGATAGACCTCCGTCAATCCTTTCTGACCTTACTATTTCTAATTTGTCATTTACTACTGTCCGTGGTGATCCTTCCACATATTTGCGTGAACCATCTACAAAAAAGGTCTCCTCAGCTGTTGTTAAAGGTACATCCTTTATCCTACTTAAATTACTTTTTCGCGGGTGTTTTTTAAAAAAAAAATCTTTGAACTCTAACCCGGAAGTAGGACGCTGGGTGTTCTGGGAAGGGTCAAATTTTTCTTCAGTGCGCGGGAGGTTTAAAAGCAGGCCGCACTATTCAGCGGGCAGCGTCGTTAGTGGGCAGCAGAGTGAGAAGGGCGCAGAGTGAGAGCTGAAGGGCTTTGGCTCTAAGGGCTTAGGCGGAAAGGGCAAGGCGGGGTACGTTTAATTAAGTACATTTCTCTGTGTTCCTTGAAATAAGAAGGGAAATTATGAGTGTGAGGCCAGTCTGTTGTTCCCAATGTAGGATGTGGGAGGTCCTGGAGGCTCCTGGCCTCCCGGACGTCCATATCTGCGATGGGTGTGTCGAGCTGCGGTTCCTAAGGGACCGTGTTAGAGAACTGGAACTGCAGCTCGAGGATCTTCGTCTTGTTAGGGAAAATGAGGAGGTGATAGACAGGAGCTATCAGCAGGTGGTCACACCAGGGCCACGGGAGGCAGACAAGTGGGTAACGTCCAGGAAGGAGAAAGCTTGGGTGATAGAGAGCACCCCGGTGGATGTGCCCCTTCACAATAAGTACTCCTGTCTGAGTACTGCTGGGGGCGACAGCCCACCTGGGGGAAGCAGCAGTGGCCATGTCTCTGGAGCAGAGTCCGGCCCTGTAACTCAGAGGGCTAAGGAAAGGAGGAGGAAGGCAGTATTAATCGGGGACTCAACAGTAAGGGGGTCGGACAGGCGTTTTTGTGGAGGCAGACGGGAGTCTCGGATGGTGGTCTGCCTCCCTGGTGCCAAGATCCGGGATGTCTCTGATCGCGTCCCAGATATCCTGAGGTGTGAGGGAGAGGAGCCAGAGCTCATGGTACATATTGGTGCCGCTGACATAGGTAGGAAGACGGAAGGGGTCATGAAAAGAGAATATAGGGAGTTAGGGAGACAGTTGGGAAGGAGGAACGCAAAGGTGGTAATCTCAGGATTGCTGCCTGTGCCACGGTAAGGTGAGGTGGAGGATGAATGCGTGGCTGAGGGACTGGAGCGGGGGGCAGGGATTCAGGTTCCTGGATCATTGGGACCTCTTTAGGGGAACGTGTGACCAGTACAAAAAAGACGGGTGGCACTTGAATCCCAGGGGGACCAATATCCTGGCAGGAAGGTTGGCTAAGGCTACTGGGGAGATTGTAAACTAGAAAGGTTGGGGGGAGGGAATCGTGATGAGGTGACTGAGAGTGAGGAGGTTAGCCCGCAAATAGAGAAGGATTGTACACAGTGTAAGAGGGAGAATAGACGGGTGATGGAGAAGGGGAGAGCTCAGACCAAAGGTTTGAGATGTGTCTATTTTAACACCAGGAGTGGAGTGAATAAAGTGGATGAGCTTAGAGTGTGGATTGACACTTGGAAGTGTGATGTGGTGGCCATTACGGAGACTTGGGGACAGGGACAGGGCTGGATACTTCAGGTGCCGGGTTTCAGATGTTTCAGAAAGGACAGAGAGGGAGGCAGAAGAGGGGGGGGAGTGGCACTGCTGATCAGGGGTAGTGTCACAGCTGTAGAGAAGGTGGAAGCCGTGGAGGGATTGTCTACAGAGTCTCTGTGGGTGGAAGTTCGGAGCGGGAAGGGGTCGATAACTTTGCTGGGTGTTTTCTATAGGCCGCCCAATAGTAACAGGGATGTTGAGGAGCAGATAGGGAAACAAATCCTAGAGAGATGTAGGAATAACAGGGTTGTCGTGATGGGAGACTTTAATTTCCCAAACATCGATTGGAATATCCCTAGGGTAAGGGGTTTGGATAGGGAGGAGTTTGTTAGGTGTGTTCAGGAGGGTTTCCTGACACAGCATGTGGATAAGTCTACAAGAGGAGAGGCTGTATTCGATCTGGTACTGGCTAATGAGCCTGGACAGGTGTCGGATCTCTCAGTGGGGGAGCATCTTGGGGATAGTGATCATAACTCTATCTCCTTTACGCTAGCATTGGAAAGAGATAGGATCAGGCAAGCTAGGAAAGTGTTTATCTGGAATAAGGGGAAACATGAAGCCATCAGGCAGGAGATTAGAGGCGTAAATTGGAAGGAGGTATTTTCGAGGAAAAGTACTGAAGTAAGGTGGCAGATTTTCAAGGAATGATTGTCTGGAGTTCTGCATGACAACGTTTCGATGAGACAGGGAGGTGTTGGTAGGATACGGGAACCGTGGTGCACGAAAGCTGTGCTGAACCTAGTGAGAAAGAAAAGGAAAGCGTACAAAAGGTTCAGAGAGCTAGGCGATGATAGGGATCTAGATGAGTATACGGCTTATAGGAAGGGACTTAAGAAAGAAATTAGGAGAGCCAGAAGGGGTCACGAGAAGGCCTTGGCAGGTAAGATTAAGGAGAATCCTAAGTCGTTCTATAAATATGTGAAGAGTAAAAGGATGAGATGTGAAGGAATAGGACCTATAAAAGGTGAAGGTGAGAAAGACTGTACAGAACCGGAAGAAATAGCAGAGGTGCTTAATGAATATTTTACCTCAGTATTCACGGTGGAAAAAGACCTGGGTGGTTGTACTACAGGATTGAGGCGGACTGAAAAGATTGAGTATGTGGACATTAAGAAAGAGGATGTGTTGGAAATTTTGAATAGCATCAAGATAGATAAGTCGCCGGGACCAATGGGATGTACCCCAGGTTACTGTGGGAGGCGAGGGAAGAGATTGCAGAGCCTCTGGCGATGATCTTTGCGTCGTCGATGGAGACGGGAGAGGTTCCGGAGGATTGGATGATTGCGGATGTGGTTCCTATATTCAAGAAAGGGAATAGGGATAGCCCAGGAAATTACTGACCAGTGAGTCTAACCTCCGTGGTTGGTAAGTTGATGGAGAAAATCCTGAGGGACAGG
Organism: Mustelus asterias; assembly: GCF_964213995.1. Lineage (NCBI taxonomy): Eukaryota > Metazoa > Chordata > Chondrichthyes > Carcharhiniformes > Triakidae > Mustelus > Mustelus asterias. The sequence goes on along the minus strand of NC_135803.1, from coordinate 87,358,401 downwards.
ATTTACGAACATTTAGAGAAGTTTAGTATGCTCAAAAGTAGTCAGCACAGCTTTGTCAAAGGCAAATCGTGCCTTACGAGCCTGGTGGAGTTCTTTGAAAATGTGACTAAACACATTGACGATGGAAAAGCGGTAGATGTGGTTTACATGGACTTCAGCAAGGCGTTCGATAAGGTCCCCCATGCAAGACTTCTCAAAAAAGTGAGAGGGCATGGGATCCAAGAGCCTGTTGCCTTGTGGATTCAGAACTGGCTTGCCCGCAGAGGGCAGAGAGTGGTTGTAGACGGGTCTTTTTCTGAATGGAGGTCGGTCACCAGTGGAGTGCCCCAGGGATCTGTTCTGGGACCCTTGCTGTTTGTCATTTTCATAAATGACCTGGATGAGGAAGTGGAGGGATGGGTTGGTAAGTTTGCCGACGACACGAAGGTTGGTGGTGTTGTGGATAGGTTGGAGGGATGTCAGAAGCTGCAGCGTGACATAGATAGGATGCAAGACTGGGCGGAGAAGTGGCAGATGGACTTCAACCCGGATAAATGTGTAGTGGTGTATTTTGGCAGGTCAAATGGGATGAAGGAGTACAATATCAAGGGTAAGACTCTTAGCAGTGTAGAGGATCAGAAGGACCTTGGGGTCCGGGTCCATAGAACTCTTAAATCGGCTTCGCAGGTGGTTAAGAAGGCATATGGTGTGCTGGCCTTCATCAATCGAGGGATTGAGTTTAGGAGTCGGGAGATAATGATGCAGCTTTATAAGACCCTCGTCAGACCCCACTTGGAGTACTGTGCTCAGTTCTGGTCGCCTCATTACAGGAGGGATGTGGAAATGATTGAAAGGGTGCAGAGAAGATTTACAAGGATGTTGCCTGGATTGAGTGGCATGCCTTATGAGGATAGGCTGAGGGAGCTCGGTCTTTCCTCCTTGGAGAGACGAAGGATGAGAGGTGACCTGGTAGAGGTGTACAAGATGTTGAGAGGTATAGATCAGGTGGATTCTCGGAGGCTTTTTCCCAGGGCTGAAATGGCTGCTACGAGAGGACACAGGTTTAAGGTGCTGGGGAGTAGATCTTTCATTTTGTTCTTCTCCACCTCCCTCTCTCAATTCTTCAGAGGTCAGTCTTTGACAAAGGGTCATCTGGACTCGAAACAAAGAACAAAGAACAAAGAACAGTACAGCACAGGAAACAGGCCCTTCGGCCCTCCAAGCCTGTGCCGCTCCTTGGTCCAACTAGACCAATCGTTTGTATCCCTCCATTCCCAGGCTGCTCATGTGACTATCCAGGTAAGTCTTAAACGATGTCAGCGTGCCTGCCTCCACCACCCTACTTGGCAGCGCATTCCAGGCCCCCACCACCCTCTGTGTAAAAAACGTCCCTCTGATGTCTGAGTTATACTTCGCCCCTCTCACCTTGAGCCCGTGACCCCTCGTGATCGTCACCTCCGACCTGGGAAAAAGCTTCCCACTGTTCACCCTATCTATACCCTTCATAATCTTGTATACCTCTATTAGATCTCCCCTCATTCTCCGTCTTTCCAAGGAGAACAACCCCAGTCTACCCAATCTCTCCTCATAGCTAAGACCCTCCATACCAGGCAACATCCTGGTAAACCTTCTCTGCACTCTCTCCAATGCCTCCACGTCCTTCTGGTAGTGCGGCGACCAGAACTGGACGCAGTACTCCAAATGTGGCCTAACCAGCGTTCTATACAGCTGCATCATCAGACTCCAGCTTTTATACTCTATACCCCGTCCTATAAAGGCAAGCATACCATATGCCTTCTTCACCACCTTCTCCACCTGTGTTGCCACCTTCAAGGATTTGTGGACTTGCACACCTAGGTCCCTCTGTGTTTCTATACTCCTGATGACTCTGCCATTTATTGCATAACTCCTCCCTACATTATTTCTTCCAAAATGCATCACTTCGCATTTATCCGGATTAAATTCCATCTGCCACCTCTCCGCCCAATTTTCCAGCCTATCTATATCCTGCTGTATTGCCCGACAATGCTCTTCGCTATCCGCAATTCCAGCCATCTTTGTGTCATCCGCAAACTTGCTGATTACACCAGTTACACCTTCTTCCAAATCATTTATATATATCACAAATAGCAGAGGTCCCAGTACAGAGCCCTGCGGAACACCACTGGTCACAGACCTCCAGCCGGAAAAAGACCCTTCGACCACTACCCTCTGTCTCCTATGGCCAAGCCAGTTCTCCACCCATCGAGCCACTTCTCCTTGTATCCCATGAGCCTTAACCTTCTTAACCAACCTGCCATGTGGGACTTTGTCAAATGCCTTACTGAAATCCATATAGACGACATCCACGGCCCTTCCTTCATCAACCGTTTTTGTCACTTCCTCAAAAAACTCCACCAAATTTGTAAGGCACGACCTCCCTCTTACAAAACCATGCTGTCTGTCAGGTAGGTACAGAGGAGATGTCAGGATTCTGAAGCTATTAAGATATCATCTACATATTGTAGGATCATGCTACCCTCTGGCAATTCCACCCTGTTCAGGATGTCACTCATTACTCGATGGAAGATGTGGAATCCCTGCGGTAGGCGAGTCCAAGTGTACTGTTTGTCTCCCACTGTAAAGGCAAATTTGTCTTGGGATTCAGGATCCAAGGGTAGGGACCAGAATCCGTTGGCTATATCCAATACTGTGAATATTTTGCGCTCCTGTGACAGTCCATTCAGGATTGTCGAGGGGCTTGCTACAATGGGGTGCAACTTGGACGTGACTTTATTGAGTCCGGTCTAATCTATCGTGAACCTATAGCTTCCGTCAGCTTTGCTCACCGGCCAGGTTGGGGAGTTAGTGGTACTCGTGGTTTCCCTCAGAATTCCTTTTTCCACTAACCCTTTAACTATCTCCACTACAGCTTTCTCTGCCTCTGGTTTTATTGGGTATTGTCGGTGGGGCTTATGCTCCGGTCTCGGTACCTTTATTGGGTCTGTTTTAGTCAAACCGGTATCTAATTTTGTTTTAGCCCATACTCCAGGGACGGAAGCACAGATGGCTCCGAACCCTCCTGTCTCCGAACCCTCCTGTCTCTAATTCCCAATTTCTGGTGGTGGCTATGGCCACCTTAATAGTTTCGAGGTGACTTGTGAGTTTCCCTATTCTAGTTTTCCGACGTCCTGTCTTGGCCAGATTAGTTCTCCCTTTCCACAGTCTATCAAAATCTCATATCCTTTCATTAAATCATTTCCCATTATTGTACCCTCGTTATTTTTACACACACAAAGTCTCATCAGTATACACAAATTATTTATTTCTACTAATGTGGTCTCGCTCAGGTAGGCAGGTGTTTTGTTCCCTCCTATCCCGGTTGGGTAAATCATTCTACTTGTAGTGGGTAAGGGTAGGTCAGTGACAGATATAGATGCTCCTGTGTCCACCAGCATCTCACATTGCCTGCCCCCTACAAGTGCAGACACATAGATCCTTCCCTCCTTCTTACCCTTATGAATGGGGGCTGCAGACCGTCAATCTTGCTGACCTCGGAGGTTCCTTGGTCCCTCCGATTCTGCTATGGTCATGGATCGGGTCGGGGGTCTCCCATGTTTGTCCCAACACACTGCTTCTGTGTGTCCATTTTTATTACAGTGACTACAGTGTTTCCCACTGCTTTTTCCTTTCCTTGGGACCCTGCAATCCCTCGCAAAGTGCCCTTGTCGGCCACAATTGTGACAAGTCAGTTTGGACTTAATTCCGTTCCCGTTACTGTCAGCGGCTACTCTTTCTAGCCTTACTCTTGTCTGCGATTTCTCCTCTTCGCCTCCCGGTACGCCACTAGCCCATTCTACCAATTCATCGTAATCCTGGGACATGATCACTCCCATTTTTAGGATGGTTTCGTGAGCACTAGAGAGACCATCCTTGAAAGCCTGGATGAACCCTCGATCCCCACGACCTGGGTTTCCTTGCCCTGAGCATTCCTGGTATACTTGGAACAACCGTTCCCCATACTCAGAAGCTCCTTCCCCCTTTAGCTGCTTGGTCGTGGTAATTCTGCTCCAGTTAGTAGGAGCATTTCCTAAAACTCTCTGAATTTCTGTTTTAAACTGGGTGAAGGGTGCCTGTTGGGCATCTATTTCTGCTGTTAGGGCGACTACATGTGTCCAGCGTCCCCCACTATAATCTTGTGCTGGAGGAGTGGCGGGTCCACCTGCTACCTGTCTCCACTTATCCGCTGGACATGCTGCCCTGACCAGTTGGTGTATGTCTCTCAGGTGTAATTGGTGTCCTACCCAAATTGTATCTAATTCTTCCCAGAATTTAGTGTTTGCGCTTCTAGGTTGTAATTTACCCAGGGAAGCCATTATCTGCTGCCTTTCGCCTGGGGTGAATGGTTTATAATTTGCTTTTGGCTGTGCATCTGTTCCCCCTCGGGTTGCTGGCGTTAAGTTGTGTTCTAGCGCTTCCCATTCCGCTGGAGGAGTAGTTGGTCCCTATTGTGTGGACTCATAAGGAGGTAGAGGAACAGTTTCCTCTCCCCATCGATTCTCTTCTAACACTTGGTTTCGTTTCTCCAGTTCCCTCACTCGGGATTCTAACTCTCTAATCTTCTCTTTATCTTCACTCCACTTTTTAGTAGAGGCGACTACTTGCTCAATTAGTCCAGCTAACTGATGTACTAATAATACCCCTGCCTTCTTTGTCTTGTTTCTCTTTTCCCCATCTATCCACTTTTTCTGCTGTTCTAAGTTCTGAGAAGTATCCCAGCCATCCCTTTGCATCCTCTTTATTAACGCTTGCCTGTCTGTCATGTACACTTCAATAAGAGATCCTGCAGGTCCTCTCTTAACTTCTTTATCTGCCATCTTGCAGACTTCACTACCCCCGGTCACTATTGCCTCCTTGGCAACGTGTTTTAGGCACCGTATGGCCACGATTACTTCCTAGTAAAGTGTGCTCTCTACCATAGGGACTTCACTACCCCCGGCCACTATTACTACTCTAGCACTGTGTTTCACTACCGTCTCAGGGTTTCAATTTATACTCACGGCTCCACTATTACCGTCTCGGCAATGTGTTTCTCCACCGGAGTCCGGCTCTAGGTCAGAGTTGATCAGCTCCTTTTCCGCACCGCTTTACAACATTGACAGTCCAGTACTCAACTATACAAACTTTCATGCAAACAGGTGGCAAACTCTGCGTTTGTTCGCCACTACAGAGTTTGATGTTAACCGAACTTTGCCACTTGTGCTTCACAATCCTAAGTGCCCTTGTGCCTCTACGCCCACTTCAGGGTCCTGACCTTCGCGTGGGGGATTTAAGAACATAAGAAATAGGAGCAGGAGTAGGCCATCTAGCCCCTCGAGCCTGCCCCGCCATTCAATAAGATCATGGCTGATCTGAAGTGGATCAGTTCCACTTACCCGCCTGATCCCTATAACCCCTAATTCCCTTACCGATCAGGAATCCATCTATCCGTGATTTAAACATATTCAACGAGGTAGCCTCCACCACTTCAGTGGGCAGAGAATTCCAGAGATTCACCACCCTCTGAGAGAAGAAGTTCCTCCTCAACTCTGTCCTAAACTGACCCCCCTTTATTTTGAGGCTGTGCCCTCTAGTTCTAGTTTCCTTTCTAAGTGGAAAGAATCTCTCCATCTCTACCCTATCCAGCCCCTTCATTATCTTATATCCCCTCTTAACAACCGGTCTAAGGCTGCACGTTTGAGACAGGCACTTCCTTGTCCTCTAGTCGGTCAGCACAAGTAACAGTCAATCAATACTTATCACTATATCATCAACAGTTAGTACTTATCACTATAATACCAGATACAATCAATACTTATCACTATATCATCAACAGTTAGTACTTATCACTATAATACCAGATACAATCAACACTTATCACTATATCATCAACAGTTAGTACTTATCACTATAATACCAGATACAATCAATACTTATCACTATATCATCAACAGTTAGTACTTATCACTATAATACCAGATACAATCAACACTTATCACTATATCATCAACAGTTAGTACTTATCACTATAATACCAGATACAATCAATACTTATCACTATATCATCAACAGTTAGTACTTATCACTATAATACCAGATACAATCAATACTTATCACTATATCATCAACAGTTAGTACTTATCACTATAATACCAGATACAATCAACACTTATCACTATATCATCAACAGTTAGTACTTATCACTATAATACCAGATACAATCAATACTTATCACTATATCATCAACAGTTAGTACTTATCACTATAATACCAGATACAATCAACACTTATCACTATATCATCAACAGTTAGTACTTATCACTATAATACCAGATACAATCAATACTTATCACTATATCATCAACAGTTAGTACTTATCACTATAATACCAGATACAATCAACACTTATCACTATATCATCAACAGTTAGTACTTATCACTATAATACCAGATACAATCAACACTTATCACTATATCATCAACAGTTAGTACTTATCACTATAATACCAGATACAATCAATACTTATCACTATATCATCAACAGTTAGTACTTATCACTATAATACCAGATACAATCAACACTTATCACTATATCATCAACAGTTAGTACTTATCACTATAATACCAGATACAATCAATACTTATCACTATAAATACCCCTTAATTTTAACCCCTTTTAAACTGTATTGTTGACCTCGTCTGACTCCCACAGATTCAGTGATCTCTACCCCGGCTTTCCGATTGTGGCCAATCGATCGAACTTAGCAGCAATGAGATCCTTGCCGACTATGCCAATTGTTGTGAGAAATTTACCACTTCGGAGTCAGACTTGGAGGTTCAACAAAACAGTTTTATTTTGGACAAAGTTTTGGGAGAAAGCACTGGTACTCCGCAGTACTTGGCAGCTACCTTCTCAACTACACAATGGTAATTGAGCATCTCTTATATTTTTTAGACAATAGGCAGTACGGACATTAGCCGTTAACACATCGTTACAAGTTGAGTAGGCAGATACGGACATCGACAGTTAACACATCATTACAAGCAGACAGGTACGGACATGGATAGTTAACACATCATTGTATATAGAGTGGATACATTTATGTAGTTATGTCCTCTATTAATGACTGGTTTCGATATATACATTTATGTATTTATGTCCCCATCAGTGGCTGATCTCGTTACATTTATGCATTTATGTCCCCATCAGTGGCTGATCTTATTATCAAACTCATTGTTCTGGGTCTGCTCTTATCTCAAGTTTTAAGGTGCCTCAAGGTTTGACCAGTTTCCTGTAGCAATTCAGATACTGCAGGTTTTAACTATGTGTAACTATCTGTGCCCAAAGCCAGTGCCTTTTAATGTCCCTTCCCAGAGTCCATTTTGTGTGCCAGGTAACCATTTTGTGTCCATCATTTTAATTTCACCATAACAGCACCACCGGTAGCTTCCGTACACACCTGGGAGTGGCCAAGAAAACCATGGGTTTGGGTGCATTCGGATTTCACAGAACCATCAATGTTTTATTTACTAATCGGCGCCCACTCTAAGTGGATCAAGGTGCACTGGATGACGTCCACCATGTCAGAACACAATAGAGAGACTTAGGCAATCTTTTAGTACTCATGGAATCCCAGACGTTTTTGTGACAGACAATGGAACCCCATTTACCAGTCGGGAAGTTAGGTCATTTATGGAAACAAACAGAGTATGACATGTCCGTAGGTTCATTACCATCCATCATCAAATGGATTTGTGGAACATGCAGTCCAAGTTTTTATAAAAGAAATGAAAAAAACAGACCAGGGGGTCTGTAGACAGAAAACTGGCATATTTCCTTTTTAATTACAGAACAATGTCACACATAACGTCAGGTTTAGCCCCGGCTGAGTTACTGATGGGCAGGTGCTACAGACCAGGCTAAGCCTTACCTTCCCGAACTTAAGTGGAAGAGTTGAAAAGAAGCAAGAAGCCCAAAAAAGGGACCATGAAAGACTAAAAACGGATAGTTTTTTCACCAGGCAACATGGTCCAAGTACGAAATTTTGGAAACAGCACCCCATAGGCGCCAGGAACAAGACTTTCAATAACAAGGACAGTGTCTGATATGGTAAAGGTTGGGGATAAGATCCTAAGGAAGCATGTAGACCACCTACACCATCGGGAGCTGTTGACGGAAGCAGCCAACACAGAGAGTATGCCATCGGAAACTCCAAGTGCACTGAGGAAGAACAAAGCAACTCAACCAATGGGAGGCCCAAAAGCAGCCGATGAGATAGAACATAGAACATAGTACAGCACAGAATAGGCCCTTCGGCCCACGATGTTGTGCCGAGCTTTATCTGAAACCAAGATCAAGCTATCCCACTCCCTATCATCCTGGTGTGCTCCATGTGCCTATCCAATAACCGCTTAAATGTTCCTAAAGTGTCTGACTCCACTATCACTGCAGGCAGTCCATTCCACACCCCAACCTCTCTGAGTGAAGAACCTACCTCGGACATCCTTACTATTTCTCCCACCATGAACCCTATAGTTATGTCCCCTTGTAATAGCTCCACCCACCCGAGGAAATAGTTTTTGAACGTTCACTCTATCTATCCCCTTCGTCATTTTATAAACCTCTATCAAGTCTCCCCTCAACCTCCTCCACTCCAGAGAGAACAGCCCTAGCTCCCTCAACCTTTCCTCATAAGACCTACCCTCCAAACCGGGCAGCATCCTGGTAAATCTCCTCTGCACTCTTTCCAGCGCTTCCACATCCTTCTTATAGTGAGGTGACCAGAACTGCACACAATATTCCAAATGCGGTCTCACCAAGGTCCTGTACAGTTGCAGCACAACCCCACGGCTCTTAAACTCCAACCCCCTGTTAACAAAAGCTAACACACTATAGGCCTTCTTCAGAGCTCTATCCACTTGAGTGGCAACCTTCCGAGATCTGTGGATATGGACCCCAAGATCTCTCTGTTCCTTCAGAACCCTACCTTTGACCCTGTAATCCACATTTAAATTTGTCCTACCAAAATGAATCACCTCACATTTATCATGGTTAAACTCCATCTGCCATTTTTCAGCCCAGCTTTGCATCCTATCTATGTCGCTTTGCAGTCTACAACAGCCCTCCATCTCATCCGCTACTCCACCAATCTTGGTGTCATCAGCAAATTTACTGATCCACCCTTCAGCCCCCTCCTCTAAGTCATTAATAAAAATCACAAAGAGCAGAGGACCAAGCACTGATCCCTGTGGCACTCCGCTAGCAACCTGCCTACAGTCCGAAAATTTTCCATCCACCACCACCTTCGATCAGATAGCCAGTTACCTATCCAATCGGCCAACTTTCCCTCTATCCCACACCTCCTTACTTTCATCATAAGCTGCAAACGCCTTACTAAAATCCATGTATATGACATCAACTGCCCTACCTTCATCAACACACTTAGTTACCTCCTCAAAAAATTCTATCAAATTTGTGAGGCACGACTTGCTCTTCATGAATCTGTGCTGACTATCACGGATTAATCCGCATCTTTCTAAATGGTCGTAAATCCCATCCCTAAGGACCTTTTCCATCAACTTACCAACCACCGAAGTAAGACTAACCGGCCTATAATTACCAGGGTCATTTCTATTCCCTTTCTTAAACAGAGGAACAACATTCGCCACTCTCCAGTCCTCTGGCACCATCCCCGTGGACAGTGAGGACCCAAGGATCAAAGCCAAAGGCTTTGCAATCTCATCCCTTGCCTCCCAAAGAATCCTAGGATATATTTCATCAGGCCCAGGGGACTTATCGACCTTCAGTTTATTCAAAACTGCTAGTACATCCTCCCTCCGAACATCTACTTCCTCCAGCCTATTAGCCTGTAACACCTTCTCTTCCTCAAAAACATGGCCCCTCTCCTTGGTGAACACTGAAGAAAAGTATTCATTCATCACCTCTCCTATCTCTTCTGACTCCATACACAAGTTCCCACTACTGTCCTTGACCGGCTTGGATTTCCGACTCCGAAATGGAAACAGAAACAGCGGAATCCTAGCCTGAAGTTGTTGTTGTGGGAGAAATGAGAATGGGAATCAAAATGAGGTGACTGGGAGACAGGAGGTTAGCTCAAAAATAAAAGGGGCTTGTCGACGGTGTCAGAGGGAGGATACGCAGGTGACGGAGAAGGGGAGCGCTCAGACCGAAGGGTTGAGATGTGTGTATTTTAACGCAAGGAGTGTAGTGAACAAAATGGATGAGCTTAGAGCGTGGATCACTACTTGGAAGTGTGATGTGGTGGCCATTACAGAGACTTGGTTATCTCAGGGACAGGACTGGATACTTCAAGTGCCGGGTTTCAAATGTTTCAGGAGGGACAGGGAAGGAGGCAAAAGGGGTGGGGGAGTGGCACTGTTGATCAGGGATAGTGTCACGGCTGTAGAAAAGATGGATGCCACAAAGGGATTGTCTACGGAATCTCTGGGTGGAGGTTCGCAACAGGAAGGGGTCAATAACTTTACTGGGTGTTTTCTATAGGCTGCCCAATAGTAGTAGGGACGTGGAGGAGCAGATTGGGAAGCAGATCCTGGAGAGATGTGATAATAACAGAGTGGTCGTGATGGGAGATTTTAATTTCCCAAATATCGATTGGAATATCCCTAGGGTAAGGGGTTTAGATGGGGAGGAGTTTGTGAGGTGTGTTCAGGAGAGCTTCCTGACACAGTATGTGGATAAGCCTACAAGAGGAGAGGCTGTACTTGATTTGGTATTAGGGAATGAACCTGGGCAGGTGTCAGATCTCTCAGCGGGAGAGCATTTTGGGGATAGTGATCATAACTCTATCTTCTTTACATTAGCATTGGAGAGAGATAGGATCAGTCAAGCTAGGAAAGTGTTTATTTGGAGTAAGGGCAATTATGAGGCTATTAGGCAGGAAATTAGAGGCATAAATTGGAAGGAGGTTTTCTCAGGGAAATGTACAGAAGAAATGAGGCAAATTTTCAAGGAAAATTTGTCTGAAACTCTGCACACCAATGTTCCAATGAGACAGGGGAGTTATGGTAGGTTACAGGAACCATGGTGCACGAAAGCTGTAACAAATTTAGTCAAGAAGAAAAGAAAAGCCTACAAAAGGTTCAGGTAGCTCAGTAATGTTAGAAATCTAGAAGAGTATACGACTAGTCGGAAGGAACTTAAGAGGGAAATTAGAAGAGCAAGAAGGGGTCATGAGAAGGCCTTGGCAGACAGGATAAAGGAAAACCCCAAGGCATTCTATAAGTATGTTAAGAGCAAGAAGATAAGATGTGAAGGAGTAGGACCTATCAAATGTGATGGTGGGAAAGTCTGTAGAAATACCAGTAGAAATAGCAGAGGTACTCAATGAATACTTTGCTTCAGTATTCACAGTGGAAAAGGATCTTGGTAGTTGCAGTCCAGACTTGCAGTGGACTGAGAAGATTGAGCATGGGGACATTAGGGGAGGATGTGTTGGAGCTTTTGAAAAGCATCAAGTTAGATAAATAGCCGGGACCGGATGGGATGTACCTCAGGTTACTGTGGGAGGCGAGGGAAGAGATTGCTGAGCCTCTGGCGATGATCTTTGCGTCATCAGTGGAGACGGGAGAGGTTCCGGAGGATTGGAGGATTGCGGATGTGGTTCCGTTATTCAAGAAAGGGAGAACAGATAGCCCAGGAAATTATAGACCAGTGAGTCTAACCTCAGTGGTTGGTAAGTTGATGGAGAAGATCCTGAGAGGCAGAATTTATGAACATCTGGAGAGGAATAGTATGATCAGAAATAGCCAGCACGGCTTTGTCCAAGGCAGATCATGCCTTACGAGCCTAATTGAATTTTTTGAAGATGTAACTAGACACATAGACGCGGGAAGAGCGGTAGATGTAGTTTATATGGATTTCAGCAAGGCGTTTGATAAGGTGCCCCATGCAAGGCTTATTGAGAAAGTGAAGAGGCATGGGATACAAGGGGACATTGCTTTGTGGATTCAGAACTGGCTTGCCCACAGAAGGCAAAGAGTGGTTGTAGATGGGTCTTTTTCAGCATGGAGGTCGGTCACCAGTGGAGTGCCCCAGGGATCTGTTTTGGGGCCCTTGCTCTTTGTGATTTTTATAAATGACCTGGATGAGGAAGTGGAAGGATGGGTTGGCAAGTTTGCTGATGACACAAAGGTTGGTGGTGTTGTGGATAGTGTAGAGGGATGTCAGCAGTTGCAACAAGACATAGATAAGATGCAAGATTGGGCGGAGAAGGTGGCAGATGGACTTCAACCCAGATAAGTGTGTGTGGTGGTTCATTTTGGCAGGTCGAATAGGATGAAAGAATATAATATTAAGGGTAAGATGCTTGGCAGTGTGGAACATCAGAAGGATCTTGAGGTCCGGGTTCATAGGACGCTCAAAGCAGCGTCGCAGGTAGAGGCTGTGATTAAGAGGGCGTATGGAATACTGGCCTTCATCAATAGAGGAATTGAGTTTAGAAATCGGGAGATAATGCTGCAGCTGTATAGGACCCTGGTCAGACCCCACTTGGAGTACTGTGCCCAGTTCTGGTCACCTCATTACAGAAAAGATGTGGAAGCCATAGAAAGGATGCAGAGGAGATTTTCAAGGATGTTGCATGGATTAGATGGCATGCCTTATGAGGATAGGTTGAGAGAGCTAGGTCTTTTCTCCTTGGAGAGGCGAAGGATGAGAGGTGACCTGATAGAGGTGTATAAGATGTTGAGAGGTATTGATAGAGTGGATTCTCAGAGGCTTTTACCCAGGGCTGCAATGGTTGTCACAAGAGGTCACAGGTTTAGGGTGCTGGGGAGTAGGTACAGAGGAGATGTTAGGGGTACGTTTTTCACTCAGAGGGTGGTGGGTGTGTGGAATCGGCTGCCAGTAGTGGTGGTGGAGGCGGATTTGATAGGGTCTTTTAAGAGACTTTTGGATAAGTTCATGGAAGTTAGTAAGATAGAGGTAAGTTATAGGTAAGCCTAGTAGGTAGGGACATGTTCGGCGCAACTTGTGGGCCGAAGGGCCTGTTTGTGCTGTAGCTTTTCTATGTTCTATGTTCTAAGAAGTTGTTGATACTTCGACGGTCATCTAGAAAAGGACGCTCGCTGATATGGCATACCCCACCTGACCAGATGGAATATGAATCACAGAATACTACAGTGCAGAAGAGGCCCTTCAGTCCATTGAGTCCACACTGACGCATGAAAGGTCCTGACCTGCCCACCTAATCCCACTTGCCAGCACTTGGCCATAGCCTTGAATGTTATGGCGTGCCAAGTACTCATCCAGGTATTTTTTAAAGGATGTGAGGCATCCCGCCTCCACCACCCTCCTAGGCAGTGCATTCCAGACCGTCACCACCCTCTGGGTAAAAACGATTTTCCTCAAATCCCCCCTAAACCTCCCACCCCTCACTTTTAACTTGTGTCCCCTCGTAACTGACCCTTCAACTAAGGGGAACAACTGCTTCCTATCCACCTTGTCCATGCCCCTCATAATCTTGAACACCTCAATCAGGTCGCTCCTCAGTCTTCTCTGCTCCAGAGAAAACAACCGAGCCCATCCAACCTCTCATTATAACTTAAATGCTCCACCTCAGACAACATCCTGGTAAATCTCCTCTGCACCCCTTCCAGTGTGTTCACGTCCTTCCTATAATGTGGCGACCAGAACTGCACACAATACTCCAGCTGTGGCCTCACCAAAGTTTTATATCACTCCATCATGTCCTCTCTGCTTTGTAATCTATAGTAAGAAGTCTCACAACACCAGGTTAAAATCCAACAGGTTTATTTGGTAGCAAATACCATAAGCTTTCGGAGCGTGCTGCTCCTTCGTCAGATGGAGTGGTTATCTGTTCTCCAACAGTGCACAGACACAGAAATCAAGTTACAGAATACTAATTAGAATGCAAATCTCTACAGCCAGCCAGGTCTTAAAAGGTACAGATAATGTGGTTGGAGGGAACATTAAACACAGGTTAAAGAGATGTGTATTGTCTCCAGACAGAACAGCTGGTGAGATTATGCAAGAGCAGGGGCAAGCTGTGGGGGTTACTGATAATGTGACATAAATCCAACATCCCGGTTTAGGCCGTCCTCATGTGTGCGGAACTTGGCTATCAGTTTCTGCTCAGCGACTCTGCGCTGCCGTGTGTCGTGAAGGCCGCCTTGGAGAACGCTTACCTGAAGATCCAAGGCTGAATGCCCGTGACTGCTGAAGTGCTCCCCCACAGGAAGAGAACAGTCTTGCCTGGTGATTGTCGAGTGGTGTTCATTCATCCGTTGTCGTAGCGTCTGCATGGTTTCCCCAATGTACCATGCCTCGGGACATCCTTTCCTGCAGCGCATCAGGTAGACAACGTTGGCCGAGTTGCAAGAGTATGTACCGTGTACCTGGTAGATCGTGTTCTCACGTGAGATGATGGCATCCGTGTCGATGATCCGGCACGTCATGCAGAGGTTGCTGTGGCAGGGTTGTGTGGTGTCATGGTTACTGTTCTCCTGAAGGCTGGGTAGTTTGCTGCAGACAATGGTCTGTTTGAGGTTGCGTGGTTGTTTGAAGGCAAGAAGTGGGGGTGTGGGGATGGCCTTGGCGAGATGTTCGTCTTCATCAATGACATGTTGAAGGCTCCGGAGGAGATGCCGTAGCTTCTCCGCTCCGGGGAAGTACTGGACGACGAAGGGTACTCTGTCCACCGTGTCCCGTGTTTGTCTTCTGAGGAGGTCGGTGCGGTTTTTCGCTGTGGCACGTCGGAACTGTTGATCGATGAGTTGAACCCCATATCCTGTTCTTATGAGGGCATCTTTCAGCGTCTGGAGGTGTCTGTTGCGATCCTCCTCATCCGAGCAGATCCTGTGTATTCGGAGGACTTGTCCGTAGGGGATGGCTTCTTTTACGTGTTTAGGGTGGAAGCTGGAGAAGTGGAGCATCATGAGGTTATCCGTGGGCTTGCGGTATAGTGAGGTGCTGAGGCGACCGTCCTTAATGGAGATGCGTGTGTCCAAGAATGCAACCGATTCCGGAGAGTAGTCCATGGTGAGTCTGATGGTGGGATGGAACTTGTTGATGTCATCATATAGTTGTTTCAGTGATTGCTCACCATGACTCCAAAGGAAGAAAATGTCATCGATGTATCTAGTGTATAGCATCGGTTGAAGGTCCTGTGCAGTGAAGAAGTCTTGTTCGAACCTGTGCATGAAGATGTTGGCATATTGAGGTGCGAATTTGGTCCCCATGGCTGTTCCGTGTGTCTGGATGAAGAACTGGTTGTTGAACTACACACTTGTAATCTATACCCTGATTGATAAAGGATTGTTAAGTGTGCCATTTGCCTTTCTAATCTCCCGATGAACCTGCCTTTCTACCTTCAGAGACCTATGGACAAAAACGCCAAGGTCCCTTTGTTCTTCGGAACTTCCCAGTGTCAGACCTTTCATAGTATACTTCCTTGTCAAATTACTCCTTCCAAAGTGTATCACCTCACAACTTTCAAAGTTAAATTGCACCTGCCACTTATCCACCCATTTGACCATCTCGTCTATATCTTCCTGTAACTCAAGACTGTTAACCACCCGGCCAATCTTTGTGTCATCGGCAAACCTACTGATCCTACCCCCCACAAAGTCATCTATGTCATTTATATAAATGATGAACACTAGAGGGTCCAGCACGGATCCCTGTGGTATGCCACTGACCTCCAGTCACTAAAGCAACCGTCTGTCATCACCCTCTGGTCTCCAACCGCTAAGCCAATTATAAATCCACCCTATCAGATAACCTTGTATCCCATGTGCATTTGCCTTCTTACTAAGTCTCCCATGTGGGACTTTGTCAAAGGCTTTGCTGAAATCCATGTAAACTACATCAACCGCACTACCCTCATCCACACACTTGGTTACATGTTCAAAAAATTCAATCAAATTTGTTAGGCATGACCTCCCTCTGACAAAACCATGCTGAATATCCCTAATCACATAGGATATAGGAGCAGAATTAGGCAATTTAGCCCCTCAAGTCTGCTCCGCCATTCGATCATGGCTGATATTCTCCTCATTCCTATTTTCCAGCCTTCTCCCCATAACCCTATAACCCATTACCAATTAAAAATCTGTCTAACTCCTCCTTAAATTTACTCACTGTCCCAGCTTCCCCCGCACTTTGGAGTAGTGAATTCTACAGATTCACAACCCTTTGGGAGAAGTAGTTTCTCCTCAACTCTGTTTCAAATTTGCTATCCCTCATCCTAAGACTATGACCTCTCGTCCTAAAATACCCCCCCAGTGGAAACATCTGCTCCACATCTACTTTATCCATACTTTTTATCATCTTGTATACCTCAGTTTGATCTCCCCTCATTCTTCTAAATTCCAGGGAGTATAGGTCTAAACTATTCAATCTCTCTTCATCTTGATTAACCTTGCCTCTCCAAATGAAGATAGATGCTCTCCTTCAGAAGTTTTTCCAGTCGTTTCCCAACCACAGACGTGAGACTCACCGGCCCGTAGTTCGCAGACAACTCTACAACCTTTCTTAAATAGCTGTTCTCCAGTCTTCTAGCACCTCCCTAGTGGCCAGAGAGGAATTAAAAATTTGGGTCAGAGCCCCTGCAATTTATTCCCTCGCCTCCTACAACAGCCTGGGACATAATTCATCTGGACCTGGAGATTTGTCCACTATTAAACTCACCCCTTCAATACCTTGTCACTCCCAATGTCAATTTGCTCTAGAACCTCATCGCCTCTGTCCCCGAGTTCCATAACTACTTCCTCATTCTCGTGGGTGAAAAGAGATGTGAACAGTCACCTGGGAAGGGGCTGGGAGGGGTGAGGGGCTTTAAACCAACACAAAGGCAGGGTTGCTATGTACATTATCTAGTGGTGGGGAAGTTGGCAGAATTCCTACCCAGAAGCACCTAAGTGGCCAATTAAGGTCATCTTCTCCCCACTGCTGGCATTTTATCAGTAGCAAGGGAGCCTTCTGCCACATGGGGGAATCACTTGATGACCCTTGGCAGCCTCCCTAGAGCCTTTCACCATAGGTACCTATTATTTGGGTATTCTTTGATGCATGGAGCAGCCCCCTAATGGCAATCGCACCACCTACCCTTACCAAACTCCCGCCCTTTGACCTGGCTAGTCCTGCTTGACTAGTCCCAGGCCCTACTTAACTGGTTGTGATGGTGCAATCATTTCTGGGTGCTACTTGGGGTGGCAACTGGCTTTTCTCGTGTCCGTTGTCCCAGTGCAGCCAGTTGATTGCTTGCTGCTGACAAGATGTGGTGTTGGGTCCATTGGATCACTGAAGCTGAGTTTACCCCCAACCCAACTTTTTGGGCCTTGTCGACAGGACCCCAACTCAAAATTCATTGCTAGATTGTTATTGTGTTCCAGAATTATGAAATTAACTGAATTGAAACTCCTCAGCTGTCATGGTGGGATACAAACCCATGTCACCAGATCATGAATCCAGACTCTTCAATCACAAACCCAGTAACCAATAACCAATCCAATATATATTAATTACTTTGAGGGCACCTAGTGCAATATATCCAATTTTGCTGATAATACAAACTGGACAGGAAGGAAAGGCGTGAGGAGGATGTAGGAAGGCTGCAAAGAGATAAAGTGTCAGATTTTACTTGCCCCCACTAGGCTTGTTTTTGGTGGGGGTGGGTGGAGAGCACACATATTATAGGTCAGGTGGCTGGCCCATTACCTACCGGTCCACCACCAAGCTCACACCTATGATATGCGAGGTGGACGCGTGACAAAACTGGCCGCCCGCCCACTATATGTGACTGAATAATCAGGGTTATTTAGCCTTATTAACAAGCTAAGAGACCTGAATAATACACTGCCTGCACCATCACAAGGTTAGCTGGGCAGTTGCGGGGAAGCAGTTGGGAAGGCAAATAGTATGTTGGCCTTTATTGGACTTGAGCACAGGAGCAAGGATGTCTTACTGCAGCTGTTCAGGGCCTTGGTGAGACCACACCTGGAGCTAAATGGAAAGCAGCTTCAAAAGGCGTCTGGGCAGAGGGATTTGGGTAACTTTGTTTATGAATCGCAGAAAGTCAGCATGCAGGTACAGGATGTAATAAAGAAGGCAAATGGAATGTTGGCATTTATTGCAAAATGACTGGAATTTAAAAGTAGAGAAGTGTTGGTGCAAGTGTGTTGATGAGACCACATCAGGAGTACTATGTCCAGTTTTGGTTTCCTTATTTGAGGAAGGATATGGTGGCATTGGAGGCAGTTCAGAAGAGGTTCAGCAGATTCATTCCAGAGCTGAAAGTGTTGACATACGAGGAGAGATTAAACAGTTTGGGCTTCTACTCACTGGAGTTTAGAAGGATGAAAGGGGATCTGATCAAGGTATATAAAATCTTAAAAGAGATTGATAAAGTGAATGTAAACCAGGTGTTTCCTCTAATGGGGCAATCTGGAACAAGAAGTCACAGGTATAGGTTGAGAGATGGTAGATTCTTGCAGAGGGTGGTGAATTTGTGGAACTTGCTGCCCCAGAGCACGGTGGAGTCTGAAACATCAAATGGTTTCAAGAAGGAGTTAGGTAGATTTCTAATAGAAAATGGGTTAAAGGAATGTGGAGAACAGGTAGGGAGATGTATGTGAAACAGGGAGAGATGAGCCATGATCTAACTGAATGCCAGAGCAGGTTCAAAGGGCTGAATTTGCCTACTTCTGCTCCTAATTCCTATGTTCCTATGTATTGTGTGTCGTTTTGATTTCTTTACCGAAGAAAATATATACTTGCCATAAAGGGAGTGCAGCAAAGATTCACCAAACTGCTTCCTGGGATGGCAGGATTGTCATGTGAAGAGAGATTGGGTTGACTAGGCCTGTATTCACTGGAACTTAGAAGAATGAGAGGGGACATCATTGAAACATATAAAATTCTGACAGGGCTGAACAGACTGGACACAGACATTGTTTCCTCTGGCTGGAGGGGGTCGAGAACAAGGGGCCACAGTTTCAGGATACGTGGTAGGCCATTTCAGACTGAGATGAGGAGAAACTTCTTTACTCAGAGGTGGTGAACATGTGGAATTCCCCACCACAGACGGTTGTGAAGGCCAAAACACTGGATATATTTAAGGAGGAAATAGATAGGTTTCTAGATTCTAAAGGTGTCAAGGGATATGGGGAGAGCTCAGGAGTGTGGTGTTGAGATAGTGTCAGCCATGACCAAATTGAATGGCAGTCTCAAAGGGCCAAATGGCTTACTCCTCCTAGTTTCTAAGTTATGAGGAGAAATTAAAACATTTAGGACTGATCTGCGAACAGAGACTTAAGGTGACTTAATAGAGATTAACATAAAAAGTAAAAACTGTTCGCTCGGCAAGTGCGTCAGTAACCAGAGGTCATAGGTTTCAAACCATGGCAGAAAATCTGCTTGGGAGACAAGGAGACATTCTTCACTCAGAGCACTGTCAGGATCTGGAACAGTCTACCTGGAAAGGTGGTGGAAGCTGATTTTGTAATGAGTTTTCACAGGGAATTAGACAGTTATTTGAGGATGAGGAATTTACAGGATTAAAGAAATGAGTGGAGAAGTGGTAATGAACATGACTGCACTTGCAAAGAGCAAGCACAGGTATGATGGGCTGAATTACCTCCTTTTGTGAAATATGTTTCTATGATTCGCGTGTTAAAAAATTTTCAAGAAAGACTTAAAAAGATAGTTGCATCTATAAAAACTGAGTAGAAACAGCATCAACCCTTTCTAATTCTGTCTAACTGGGGTAATTATATTATATTGGGGCATGTGTGGAACATCAGCATCAGCAGAGACATATTGGGCCTAAAATTGTAACTAATAATGTATAATTGTCAAACTATCTAAACTATCAAGTGCTGATTGCTAATGTTGTGACATTTAGGGGCTATGATGAATAACAGTCGGTATGGTTTCTTTAACAGCTGACCATGCCTACCCCGATGCCCGAGTACCTGAATGTACATTATATCTGTGAATCTGCCTCCCGACTTCTCTTCCTCTCCATGCACTGGGCCAGATCCATTCCAGCATTCCAAGCTCTAGGGTAAGCCTTGTAATTCACACATCCTGGTGCAAAAGTACTGCTATTGTTGTACCATTGTTAAAAAAGAGAGAAAATGACGGATTGAGTAATTAAGACTGGCCAACCTAATTTTAATGGTGGACATCTTGTTGGAAAAGTCCTGAGGGACAGTATAGCTTGTGAGTTGGAAAGGCACAGATTACTCAACACCAGTCAGCGTGGATTTGTTAAGGGAAGGTCTTGTCTGAATAACTTGATTGAATTCTTTGAGGAAGAAACAAAGAAAGTTGATGAGTTAGCACAATTGATGTCGTTGACATGAATTTTTGCAAGACATTTGGCAAACTAAAAATCATGCAATCCAAAGGAAAGTAGTAAGTTGCATCTAAAATAGGTTCAGTGGCAGCAGGTAAAGGATAATAATTGAGGCAAGGTCTGCAAGACATAACAGGCTACAAGATGAAGGCATGTAGAATCACCAGCACCATTGCACCGCTCCCTGATGAGCTCAACACATTCTATGCCCATTTGAGGAAGAATCATCATAGAATCATAGAAACCCTACAGTGCAGAAGGAGGCCATTCGGCCCATCGAGTCTGCACCGACCACAATCCCACCCAGGCCCTACCCCCACATATTTTACCTGCTAATCCCTCTAACCTACGCATCCCAGGACTCTAAGGGGCAATTTTTTTTTTAACCTGGCCAATCAACCTAACCCGCACATCTTTGGACTGTGGGAGGAAACCGGAGCACCCGGAGGAAACCCACGCAGACACGAGGAGAAACCCACACAGACAGTGACCCGAGCCGGGAATCGAACCTGGGACCCTGGAGCTGTGAAGCAGCAGTGCTAACCACTGTGCTACCGTGCCGCCCCGGAGAGCATGCCCTCCACCCCGGAAGCCTCTGCTGAACCCGTATCCAAGGTCACCATCGCAGAAGTCAGATCAGCCTTCTCGAAGTCAACCAACGGAAAGCGACTGGCCCAGATGGAGTACCCGGATGAGCACTCAGATCCTGCGTGGACCAGTTGGCGGGGGTATTCGCAGACATCTTTAACTTCTCTTGTCACTAATCTGAGGTCCCCATCTGCTTCAAGAAGACGACCATCATCCCTATACCAAAGAAAAGCTAGGCATTGTGCCTTAATGACTATCATCTGGTGGCTCTGACATCCATCATTATGAAGTGCTTCAAAAAGTTAGTCATGGCACGAACCAATTCTGGCCTCCCAGATTGCCTGGATCCACTACAGTTCGCCTATCGCTGCAAGAGGTCTACAGCAGACATTTCCCTGGCCTTATACTCAGCCTTGGAACACCTGGATAATAAAGACACCTATGTCAGACTCCTATTTATTGACTACAGCTCAGCCTTCAACACTATTATTCCTACAAAACTCATCTCCAAACTCCATGGTCTGGGGCTTGGCCCCTCCCTCTGCGACTGGATCCTAGACTTCCTAACTCACACACCGCAATCAGTAAGAATAGGCAACAACACCTCCTCCATGATCATCCTCAACACCGGTGCCCCACACCTGTTTCCTCAGCTCCTTACTATACTCCTTATACACCCATGAGTGTGTGGCCAAATTCCCCTCCAACTCAATTTTCAAGTTTGCTGATGACACCATCGTAGTGGGTCGGACCTCAAACAATGATGAGACAGAGTACAGGAAAGAGAGAATCTGGTGAACTGGTGTGATGACAATAATGCTTCCTTCAAAGTCATTGACTTCAGGAAGCATGGTGGAGGATATACACCTGTCTACATCAATGGGGATGAAGTGGAAATGGTTGACCACTTTCAGGTTTCTGGGTGTCCAGATCATCAATAACCTGTCCTGGTCCCTCCATGCCAACGCTATAGTTAAGAAAACCTCTACTTTCTCAGGAGGCTAAGGAAATTTGACATGTCCTCTACGACTTTCACCAACTTTTACTTTCACCATAGAAAGCATCCTTTCTGGTTGTATCACAGCTTGGTATGGCTCTTGCTCTGTCCAAGACTGCAAGAAACTATGAGGGGTCATGAATGAAGCCCAATCCATCACGCAAACCAGCCTCCCATCAATTGACTCTGTTTACACTTCCCACTGCCTCGGAAAAGCAGCCAGCATAAACAAGGACCCCATGCACCCGGACATACTCACTTCTTCCTCCTTCTGTCGGGTAAAAGATACAAAAGTCTGAGGTCACATACCAACTGACTCAAGAACAGCTTCTTCCCTGCTGCCATCAGACTTTTCAATGCATTAAGATAAAAGCTAAATTCTGCAGATGCTGGAATCTGAAACAAACACAGAAAATGCTGGAAAATCTCAGCAGGTCTAACATTAACAGCATCTGTGGGGAGAGAATGGAGCCAACATTAGCTCTATTCTCTCCCCACAAATGCTGTCAGACCTGCTGAGATTTTCCAGCATTTTCTGTTTTTGTTATCTCGTATTAAGTTGGTCTTTCTCAACACCCTAAACTGTTTTATAAAGGGGAGGTTGATCCCCTCTCTGAGAACTAACACCTAACCACTCAGAGAGGAGTACCTCACCTCATAATCTGTTACAAGTGTGTGAGAAATAGTATGATCTGCTCTTCAGCAACTTTTTGTGGTTAAATCAAAAATAACTACCTGAGACACTCTCTTTAAAATCAACAAGTAACACTTTATTTATGTAACTAACAGTAAACAGGTTAACTGAACTATTAACAAACCAAAAACACTATTCTAATGGAATGCTGTTTAGATAAATACTATTCCCACTTATTAACAAAGAAATAGAATTTTTAGTCACTCTCAAAATTATAACCAGGTCTGGCGTCTTCTGGAATCTTCTGTTTTCTTTCTTCTTTGTTATTTTCTCTATCGAGATGAGGCTTTCTTTTAAGACATAAATAAGCTGTGTCAGAGAGCAGTTGCTGGCTGTCTATTTCTCTCTCTCTAAATCTGTGAGCTGTGGCATGTGCTCTTCTCCCATTTGTGCCCCCACCTCACCCCCCCCAACACCTCTCTTATACCCCTGATGACTTACCAACATCCCCACAATAGGAGTGAGTCTCAGGTTACCAAAACATCAAATTCAAGTCTGATAGGTTGCTGTCATCCAAGTGCCTAATTTAAATTGATTGATTAAAATTCAAAAACCTGCTCTGTTGTCTTGGCAACACTACTGTTTGGCCTTTAAGACGTTTCAGTCTGTGTACTGCAAATGCACCTACCTCTTTTATTTAACTCTAAGTGCAGAAAAACACCACCTTTTATAGGAACCATGAAATACTTTTTTTTTACAAACACCAACTTCATAACAGATGGTAACACTACATTCTGTACCCTCTCCTTTCCTTCTCTATGTATGGTATGTTTTGTTTGTATAACGTGCAAGAAACAATACTTTTCACTGTATACATGTGACAATATAAATTAAATCAAATCGATGTGTGGTTTTGTGACTGAAAGGTTGTTTGCAGTGGAGTCTGAAATGCTGTTTGTGGTATATATATATATATAACAATGATTTAGACTGAAACGTTTGGGGCATTTATTGAGAAGTTGCAGACGGTTTGTCATATGGTTGTTAATGAGGAAGAAAGCTTTAGACTGCAGAAAGATATAGATGGTCTTGTTAGTTGGGCAGAAAAGTGGAAACTGGACTTTAGTCCATATAGGTGTGATGTAATAAATTTTGGGAGGTGCAGTAAGACAAGGAAATATACAATAAATGATGAGAAGTGTAAAGGAATAGAGGGAGTTGAATGCATGTCCCCGGTTATGGGCGGCATGGTGGCACAGTGGTTAGCACTGCTACCTCAAAAGGCCAGGGAGCTGGGTTCAATTCGGGCCTCTGGTCACCATCTGTGTGGAGTTTGCACATTCTTCCCGTGTCTGCGTGGGTTTCCTCCGGGTGCTCCAGTTTCCTCCCACAGTCTAAAGATGTGTGGGTTAGGTTGATTGGCCATGATAAATTGCCCCTTAGTGTCAAGAGGGTTAGGAGGGTCAATATGTGGGGTTACTGCAATAGGACATGGGTGGGATTGTGATTGGTGCAGGCTCGATGGGCCAGATGTCCTCCTTCTGCACCATAGATTCTATGATTCCCGAAGGCAGCAGGACAGGTAGTTAGGTTAGTTAACAAGCACACAGCCTACTTTGCCTCATTAAATAAGGCATAGAATGTAAAAAAAGAAATGCTACACCCGAACTGAAAACATCAGTTAGGCTACAGCTAGAATATTGCATGCAGTCCAGATCACCACATTATAAAAAGGATATAATCACACTGGATCGGGTAAAGGATTCACATGGATGTTGCCAGGAATGGAGAAGTTTACCCATGGGTAAAGATTGACAATGCTGGGTCATGGCGTGTGGGTGTGGTTTGGGTGTTGCTGGCTGGGCCTGCATTTGTTGCCCATTCCCAATTGACCTTGAACTGCATGACTTGCTAGGCCATTCCAGAGGCATTTAAAAGTCAACCACATTGGAGTCACATGGAGGCCAGACCAGCTAAGGATGACAGATTTGCCTCCCTCCCTGATATCTTTTTATGACAATCGACAATGGTTTCATGGTTAACATTAGACTTTTAATTCCAGATTTTTATTGAATTCAAATTTCACAATTTGCCATGGTGGGATTTGATCCCAGGTCCCCAGAGCATTACCCCTGCTCTTTGGATTAAAGTTTGAAAGTTTATTTATTAGTGTCACAAGTAGGCTTACTTAAACACTGCAATGAAGTTACTGTGAAAATCCCCTAGTCACCACACTCGGGTACAGTGAGAGAGAATTTACCATGGCCAATGCACCTAACCAGCATGTCTTTCGGACTGTGGGAGGGAACCGGAGCACTCGGAGGAAACCCATGCAGACACGGAGAACGTGCAGGCTCTGCACAGACAGTGCCGGGAATCGAATCCGGGTCCCTGGCACTGTGAGGCAGCAGTACTAACCACTGTGCTGCTGTTGTGGAGTTGGCATTTGTAAGATTATTTAAAAATTGTAAAATGCTAGGGGGGAAAACATTGCATGGTTCTGTTAAAAAGTGGTGCTTTTTCTGGGCTTAAAGATTTTTTTAAAACTGCAAGAACATAGAGAATGCAAAATGAAACATTAGTATTGAAAGACCAAGACAACAGCCTTTTGAATTTAGCCAATCAATTTAAATCAGGCACTTAGAGAGCAACAACCTATTAAATTTAAATCTGATGGTTTTGGCAACCTAAGACCAATCCTATTGTACGGGATATTGATATGTCATCGTGGGTATAAAAGGAAGGGGGCAGTTGGACAAGGAGAGACAGAAACTGCCACCTGCCAGAGTAACAGCTCTTAGTTGATTTGATTTGATTTATTATTGTCACATGTATGAGTATACAGTGAAAAGTATTGTTCCTTGCGCGCTATACAGATAAAGCATACCGTTCACAAAGAAGGAGAGAGTGCAGAATGTAGTGTTATAATCATAGCTAGGGTGTAGAGAAAGATCACTCTGTAGGCCCAATGAAAAGTCTGATGGCAGCAGGGAAGAAGTTGTTCTTGAGTTGGTTGGTACGTCAGCCCAGACTTTTGTATCTTTTTCCCGACAGAAGAAGGTGGACGAGAGTATGTCTGGGGTGCATGGGGTCCATAATTATGCTGGCTGTATTTCCGAGGCAGTGGGAAGAGTAGCCAGAGTAAATGGATTGGAGGCTGGTTTGCGTGATGGACTGGGCTTCATTCATGACCCTTTGTAGTTTCTTGTGTCTTCAGCAGAGCAGGAGCCCATACCAAGCTGTGATACAACCAGGAAGAATGCTTTCTATGGTGCATCTGTAAAAGTTGGTGAGATTGTCACAGACATGCCAAATTTCCAGTCTTCTGAGAAAGTAGAGGCTTTAGTGGGCTTTCTTAACTATAGTGTCAGCATGGGGAGACTAGGACAGGTTATTGGTGATCTGGACACCTAAAAACTTGAAGCTCTCAGCTCTAGAGAGAGAGAAAACTGCTGGCTCTCATGGCTTAATTTATGTCTTAAGGGAAAGCACTATCTCAATAGCGAAGGTATCCAAAGAAGAAAGAAGATCCAGACAGAAGAATCAACAGAGAAGGCCCAGAATATTCCAGAAGACATCAAACCTGGTTATAATTGTAAGTGACTAAATTTTATTTTGTTAATGAGTGGGAATTGTATTTATCTGAAGAGCATTCTATGAGAATCGTGTTTTATTTGGTTTGCTAATAGTTTAGTTAACTTGTTCACTGTTAGTTAGATAAATCAATTGTTACTTGTTGATTCTAGAGAGAGTATCAGAGATTTATTTTGATTTAACACCTAAAAGTTGGTGAAGAGCAGATCGTACCACTTCACTCACTTTTTACAGATTATGGGGCGAGTGGTTTGGGTGGTTAGGTGTTAGTTCTCGGAGAGGGGTGGATCCACCTCTGCTTTATAACAGACTAGGGGCTCGGGTCCAGGATTTGAACAGTCCAAGATCCTTGGATCTGGATTTGAACAGTCCTAGATCTTTAAATAAACCTTAAGTGAGAAGTGGAAAATCTGTTTAATTTTGGTGGCTTGCTATCGGTTAAATCAAAAATGGGGAAATGGCTCTTAGCATTGATAAAGAGGCTCTGGGGGTTGAAGACGCTTTCCAAATTTGTCAACAAAGTTTAGAAAGACAGAAAAAGATGACACTTATAGAATTAGCAAACAGGCTAAAATTGGGTTTAACCAGGGATAATGAGAAAGCTGAAATTGTAATGGAGGTAGTCAAGCACTTAGGTGTATCAGAGAAACAGTCAACTGCAGTGGAGTTTAAAAAAATTAAATTGCAAATGAGACTATTGGAGTTAGAAGATAGAGAATAGGAAAGGAAGGCCTTGGCAGTAAAAGTGAAAAAGAGAGAGAAGAAAGAGAGAAGGACAGAGAGAGAGGAAGGCCCTAGCAGAAGAAAGAGATTGTTTAGGTTGGAAAAGATGAAGTTGGAACTTGAAGCAAAAAGATTTCAAATGACAGAAGTGAAAGTGCAAGATAGAAGTGATGAGGAGCAAGCTCAGTGTAGCCAACCGTCTGGTAGAGATATATACAAATATGTCCAAACATTACCAAAATTTGATGAAAAAGATGCAGAAGAATGCTGTTTAGATAAATACAATTCCCACTTATTAACAAAAAAATAGAATTTTAGTCACTCTCTAAATTACAACCAGGTTTGGCATCTTCCGGAATATTCTGGGCTTTCTCTGTTGATTCTTCTGTCTGGAACTTTTGTCTTCTTTGCTACCTTCGCTATCGAAATGGAGCTTTCGCTAAGACATGGACGAGGCTGTTCCTCTGGCAAATGGCAGTTTCTCTCTCTGTTTTTGTGCCACTGCCTCCCTTCTTTAATGCCTGCGATGTCATATCAATATTTCCCACAATGTGATTGGTCCTAGGTTGTCAACAACATCAAATTTAAATTTAATAGGTTGCTGGTAACTGATTCAAATCAGTGCCTGATTCAAATTTGATTGGCTACATTCAAAAGCCTGTTTGTTGTCTTGGCAACACTGCTGCCTGGCCTTCAATACAAATGTTTCAATCTGGGACTTCACATGCACCAGCATTTTTTTAACTTTCTAAGCACAGGAAAAAAACACCACCTTTTTAACAGAACCATGCAATGCTTCCTCCTCTGAGCATTTTACAATTTTAAAAATTTTACAAACACCAATCTACAATCACTCTACCCAACTTCGAAACACTATGCCTCTCATAATTTTGTAGACCTCTATCAGGTCTCCTCTCAGCCTCCATCTTTCCAGTGAAAACAATCTTGTTTATTCAATTTCTCCTGATAGTCAACACCCTCGAGGCCAGGCAACATCCTGGTGAACCTTCTTTGCACTCTATCCAAAGCTTCCATGTCCTTCTGGTGACCAGAACTGCAAGAAATATTCCAATTACGGCCTAACCAAGGTTTTATATAGCTGAATCATTAGTTACCAACTCTTGTACTCAAAACTCAGCTGATGAAGGCAAGCATGCCATATGCCTTCCTAATCACCTTGGCCACCTGTGTTGCCACTTTTAGGGAATTGTGGACCTGCACGCCCAGATCCGACTCTATGTTAATGCTCCTAAGGGTTCTATACCAACAGTATAATTCACACCTAAATTTCATCCTCCAAAATGCATCACCTCACATTTGTCCAGAGTAAACTCCATCTGCCAGGCTCCAATCTATCTATATTCTGTAGTATCCTTTGACAATGCCCGGCACTATCATCAACTTTACCAATCTTCATGTCATCCATAAACTTACTAATCAGACCACCCACATTTTCCTCTAGATCATTTATATATACTACAAACAGAGGTCCCAGCTCTGATCCCTGCGGAACATCTCCATTCTGAAAAACACCCTTCCACCGTTACTCTCTGTCTTCTATGACCAAGCCAGTTCTGTATCCATCCAGCCAGCCCATCCTGAATCCCATGTGATGTTAATTTTTGTGCCAGTCTACCATGTGGTACCTTGTCAAATGCCTTACTAAAATCCATATAAACTACATCCACAGCCCTTTCCTCATCAATTTTCCATGCTTTAAACCTCTATGACTCTAATTATCTTTGTCAAATAACTCAATCAAGTTGGTGAGACATGACCTTCCCTGCACAAAACCACCATGCTGTATGTCACTAACCAGTCCATTTTCTTCCAAATGTGCATATATCCTGTCCCTCAGTATCTTCTCCAAAAGCCTCCACACCACTGATGTCAGGCTCACCAGCTTTCTGTCCTTTGAGTACTTGACATTTCAAAGGACAAAAAGCTTGGCAAATGAGGTGGGTTAACTCTGTTAATTAAAGATTCCATTAATTCAATAGAGAGAGATGACCTTAGTTATAAAAATCAAGATGTAGAATCAATTTGGATCGAGGTAAGAAATAACAAACGAATAAAGTCAATTGTGGGGTGGGTTTGTAACTAAAAGTAACTATGTTGTAGGACATATTTTTACAGGATTTTTAAGAGGCTTTCAAGAAAGGTAATCATCTGTGATTAATGGAAATAAGGGAAAGGTAGCCTGGAGGATGAGTTCATAGAGTATTTTTGGGACAATTTCTGAGCGCTGCACAAGCTGGAGCCAACCATAGAGCAAGCCATTTTCGATCTGGCATTGTGCAATGATGTGGAGATGCCGGCGTTGGACTGGGGTGAACACAGTAAGAGTTTTAACAACACCAGGTTAAAGTCCAACAGGTTTATTTGGTAGCAAATACCATTAGCTTTCGGAGCGCTGCTCCTTCGTCAGATGGAGTGGAAATCTGCTCTCAAAACCCATGTGAGCCATGGGTTTTGAGAGTAGATTTCCACTCCATCTGACGAAGGAGCAGCGCTCCGAAAGCTAATGGTATTTGCTACCAAATAAACCTGTTGGACTTTAACCTGGTGTTGTTAAAACTCTTACTGTGTGCAATGAGACAGAATTAATGAATAACCTCATAGTAAAGGAGCCTCTAGGTAGCAGGTAATTTGTATCATAAGATGCAAATGGAATTTGCACCACCAGCCAGTGTGAAACCGACCCATAATTAACCTGCCATAGGGAGGGAGAATTGCAATGAGATGTTACAGCAGTGAATTTCCAACTTTTTGGTTCCTGCTAGATTCTTTGCTCCTGCCCACCAGGACCATAAGACCGTTCAGCCTGTCGAGTCTGCTCCGCCATTCAATCATGGCTGATAAGTTTCTCAACCCAATGGATGTTATCTATCTTGACTTCCAAAAGGCCTTTGACAAGGTGCCTCACGGGAGACTGCTGAGTAAAATAAGGGCCCATGGTATTCGAGGCAAGGTACTAACATGGATTGACGATTGGCTGTCAGACAGAAGGCAGAGAGTTGGGATAAAAGGTTCTTTCTCAGAATGGCAACCGGTGACAAGTGGTGTCCCGCAGGGTTCAGTGTTGGGGCCACAGCTGTTCTCTTTATATATTAACGATCTAGATGACGGGACTGGGAGCATTCTGGCCAAGTTTGCCGATGATACAAAGATAGGTGGAGGGGCAGGTAGTATTGAGGAGGTGGGGAGGCTGCAGAAAGATTTAGACAGTTTAGGAGAGTGGTCCAAGAAGTGGCTGATGAAATTCAACGTGGGCAAGTGCGAGGTCGTACACTTTGGAAAAAAGAATAGAGGCATGGACTATTTTCTAAACGGTGACAAAATTCATAATGCTAAAGTGCAAAGGGACTTGGGAGTCCTAGTCCAGGATTCTCTAAAGGTAAACTTGCAGGTTGAGTCCGTAATTAAGAAAGCAAATGTAATGTTGTCATTTATCTCAAGAGGCTTGGAATACAAAAGCAGGGATGTACTTCTGAGGCTTTATAAAGCACTGGTTAGGCCCCATTTGGAGTACTGTGAGCAATTTTGGGCCCCACACCTCAGGAAGGACATACTGGCACTGGAGCGGGTCCAGCGGAGATTCACACGGATGATCCCAGGAATGGTAGGCCTGACATACGATGAACGTCTGAGGATCGTGGGATTATATTCATTGGAGTTTAGGAGGTTGAGGGGAGATCTGATAGAAACTTACAAGATAATGAACGGCTTAGATAGGATGGACGTAGGGAAGTTGTTTCCATTAACAGGGGAGACTAGGACGCGGGGGCACAGCCTTAGAATAAAAGGGAGTCACTTTAGAACAGAGATGAGGAGAAATTTCTTCAGCCAGAGAGTGGTGGGTCTGTGGAATTCATTGCCACAGAGGGCTGTGGAGGCCGAGACGTTGAGCGTCTTCAAGACAGAAATTGATAAATTCTTGATTTCTCGAGGAATTAAGGGCTATGGGGAGAGAGCGGGTAAATGGAGTTGAAATCAACCATGATTGAATGGTGGAGTGGACTCGATGGGCCGAATGGCCTTACTTCCGCTCCTATGTCTTATGGTCTTATGGTCTTATGGTCTAACCCCTGGTTCTCCTGCTTTTTCACTGTAACCCTTGATCCCTTTACCAATCAAGAACCTATCTATCTCTGTCTTAAATGCACTCAATGACCTTGCCTCCACAGCTTTTGGTGGCAATGAATTCCATAGATTCTCTACCCTCTGGCTGAAGAAATTTCTCCTCATCTCAGTTCTAAAGGGTCGTCCCTTTACCCTGAGGCAGTGCCCTTGGGTCCTAGCCTCCCCTACTAATAGAAACATCTTTCCCACATCCACTCTATCCAGGGTGGGATGGAACAATTCTGAACATAAATACAGATAATAAGAGTATCTATATAAAAAATAAATAAAAAGAAAAAGGGTAAAGTGAATGTGGGTCCTTTAGCAAATGAACTGAGGAATTAATAATGGAAATAAGGAAATAGCAGAAGCTTGATAGGATATTTTCCTTCTGACTTCACTGTAGAGGATACAAATAACCTCCGAGATATACTTGTAAATCAAGAGATGGAGGCAATCTCCAGAGGAAGGGTACTGAGAAAATTATTAGAACTGAAGGCTGTCAAGTCACCAGAATCTGATGGACTTCATCTGAGAGTCCTAAAAGAAGTAACTGCAGACATAGTGGATGCATTGTTGGGGAGGCTGTGGTGGAGAGGTGTTCTAACTGGACTAGTAATCCAGAGGTTCAGGGTAAGGCTCTGGGGACCCAGGTTCAAATGTCACCACAGCAGATGGTGAAATTTGAATTCAATAAAAATCTAGAGTTAAAAGTTTAATGATCGTGAAACCATTGTTGATTGTTGTAAAAACCCATCTGGTTCACGAATGTCCTTTAGAGAGAGAAATATGCTATCCTTACTGGTTTGGCCTACACGTGACTCCAGACCCACAGCAATGTCGTTAATCCTTCAATGCCCTCTCTAGCAAGCCACTCTGTTTAAAGTTTTAAAGTTTATTGTTATCACAAGTAGGCTTTCATTAACACTGCAATGAAGTTACTCCGGCGCCTGTTCAGGTACACTGAGGGAGAATTTAGCATGGCCAATACACCTAACCAGCACATATTTCGGACTGTGGGAGGAAACCGGAGCACCCGGAGGAAACCCACACAGACACGGGAAGAACATGCAAACTCCACACAGACAGCCACCCAAGGCTGGAATCAAACCCGAGTCCCTGGCGCTGGAGGCAGCGATGCTAACCACTTTGCCACCATGCTGCCTCTGTTGTATCATACGTTCAAATGTCTAAAAATGAATCCAAATGGATGACCAAGGCACCAGAATGACAATGGCAATCCTGTTGCCTCTGCAAAGCCTTCTTTACTAGCATCTGGGGGCTTGTGGCAAAATTGGGAGAGCTGTCTCACAGATGTGTAAAACCTATAGTCACACTCATGGAATCGTACTGTACAGATAATGTCCCAGACACCACCATCACCATTTTTGGAAATGTTCTATCTCACTGGCAGGACAGACCTGGGAGTTCTCAACATTGACTCCAGATCCCATGATGTCTCATGGCATCAGGTCAAACATGGGCACGGAAATCTCCTGCTGATTACCACCTACTGCCACCTCCCCCCTCAGCTGGTGAATCCGTACTCGTCCATGTTGAACACCAACTGGAGGAAGCACTGAGGGTGGCAAGGACGCAGAATGTTTTCTGAGTGGGGGACTTGCGTCCATCACCAAGAGTGGCTCAGTAGCGCCACAGACAGAACTGGCCGGGTCCTAAAGGACATAATTGCTAGACAGGGTCTGTGGCAGGTGGTGAGGGAAACAACAAGAGGGAAAATATAGTTGACCTCATCCTCACCAACCTGCTTGCTGTAGATGCATCTGTTCATGACAGTATCGGTAGGAGTGACCAATGCACAGTCCTTGTGGAGGCAAAGTCCCGTCTTCACATTGAGCATATCCTCCAATGTGTTGCGTGGCACTACCAATGTGCTAAATGCGATTGACTTCGAACAGATCTAACAGCTCAAAACTGGGCAGCCATGAGATGCTGTGGGCCATCAGCAGCAGTAGAATTGTACTCATTCACAATCTGTAACCTTATGGTCCGACATTTCACCTACTCTACCAATACCACCAAGTCAGGGGTTCAATGAAGAGTGCAGGAGGACATGCCTGAGCAGCATTGGGCATACCTAAAAGGAGGGGTCAACGTGGTGAAGCTACAACACATGACTACTTGCGTGCTAAACAACATAAGCAACAAGTAATAGAGAGAACTAAGCGATTCTACAATCGATGGATCAGATCCAAGCTCTGCAGTCCTGTCACATCCAGCTGTGAATGGTAGTGGACAATTAAACATCTCACTGGAGAAGGAGGCGGCTCCACAAATATCCCCATCCTCAGTGATGGAGGAGCCCAGCACATCCATGCAAAAGATACGATTGAAGCATTCACAACAATCATCAGTCAGAAGGACCGAGTGGATGATCCATCTCAGCCTTCTCTGGAGGTCCCCAGCATTAGAGATGCCAGTTTTCATCCAATTCGATTCACTCCACGTGATATAAAAAAACATACATAGAAAGTAGAAGGAGTAGGCTATTTGGTCCTTTGAGCCTGCTCCGCCATTCATTATGATCATGGCTATCCCTTGATCCATATAGCCCAAGAGCTATATCTAATTCCTTCTTGGCTAAAGGCACTGGATACTGCAAAGGCTATAGGCCCTGACTACATTCCGGCAGTAGTACTGAAGACTTGTGGTCCAGAACTTGCCACACCCCTAGCCAAGCTGTTCCAGTACTGCTACAACACTGGCGGTTACCTGGCAATGTGAAAATTCAGTAAGAGTTTTAACAACACCAGGTTAAAGTCCAACAGGTTTATTTGGTAGCAAATCCCATTAGCTTTTGGAGCACTGCTCCTTCGTCAGATGGACTGGACATCAATGTGAAAATTGTCCAGGTATGTCCTGTACACAAAAAGCAGGTTAAATCTAACCCAGCCCCATTACCAACCCTTTGTTTACTCTTGATTATCAATAAAGTAATGGAAGGGATCATAAACAGTGCTATCAAGTAATAACCTGCTCACTGACACTCATTTTGGGTTTGCCACGGTCACTCAGCTCCTGTTCAAACATGGACATGCTCTGGTTTCCTCCCGCAGTCCAAAGATATGCAGGTTAGGTTGATTGGCCATGCTAAAATTGCCCTTAGTGTCCTGGGATGCATAGGTTAGAGGGATTAGTGGGTAAATATGTAGGGATATGGGGGTAGGGCCTGGGTGGGATTGTGGTCGGTGCAGACTCGATGGGCCGAATGGCCTCTTTCTGTGCTGTAGGGATTCTAAGACAAAAGAACTGAAGTCCAGAAGTGAGATGAGAGTGACTGCCATTGACATAAAGGCAGCATTTAACCGAATGTGGCATCAAGGATCCCCAGTAAAACTGGAGTCAGTGGGAATCAGGGTAAACTCTGGTTGGGGTAAAACCTCAGACAAAGAAAGATGGTTGGTGTGATTAGAAGTTAATTATCTCAGCTCTAGGTCATCACTGCAAGAGTAGTGTTTTAGGCCCAACCATCTTCAGCTGTTCCTTTAATGAATTTCCTTTGATCATAAGGTCATAAGTGGGGATGTTCACTGACGGCTGCACAATGTTCAGCACCATTCGTGACTCTTCAAGCACTGAAACAGTCCATGCTCAAATGCAGCAAGCCCTGGGTAATATCCAGGCTTGGGCTAACAAGTGGCAAGTAAAATGCGCGCCACACAGATGACAGGCTATGACCCTCCAACAAGAGAGGGTCGCACTGTCACCCCTTGACACTCAATAGCATTACCATCACTGAATTCCCCACCATCAACATCCTGGGGGATACCAATGACCAGAAACTGAACTGGACTGGCCATATAAATACCATGGTTACCAGAGCAGGCCAGAGACTAAGTATCCTGTGGGAGTAACTCACCTCCTGCTCCCCAAAGCCTTTCCACCATCTAAAAGGCACAAGTCAGGAGTGTGACAGAATACCCTCCACTTGCCTCGATTAGTACAGCTCCAACAATATTAATGAAGCTCGACACCATCCAGGACAAAGCAGCCCTGCTTGTTTGCTACCCCTTCCACTAATATTCAATCCTCCATCACCGACGAACAATAGCAGCAGTGTGTACTATCTACACGATGCTATGTAGAACTCACCAAGGCTCCTTAGACAGCACCTTCCAAACCCACGACCATTACCATCTAAAAGGACAAGGGCGGCTGATACTTGGGAACATCACCACCTCAATGTTCCCCTCCAAGTCACTCACCATTCTAACTTGGAAATATATGACCGTTCCTTCATTGTCACTGGCAGCAACCTTCCTCCCACAGTGCTGCGCTGCTCCTGAAGTCTCTGGGGAACTGAGGACAAGCTTGTGCACGCCTCTCATCAGCAATCGGGTTTGATGCCAACATGATTTCCCGCTGGCATGACGTGAGATTGAAAGGTCTGATGGCACACCGGCGGGCAGCTATTTTAATGAACATTCATGAGACGCAAATGAATGCAAATGATAGAATCCCTACAGTGCAGAAGGAGGCCTTTCAGCCCATCGTGTCTGTACGCTCCCCCTATCCCCAATATCCCACGCATTTCCCATGGCTAACCCTCACTTACACGTCTTTGGACACTAATAGGCAATTTACAATGGCCAATCCACCTAACCTGCACATCTTTGGACTGAGAGAGGAAACCGGAGCACCCAGAGAAAACCCACGCAGACACGAGGAGAACATGCAAACTCCACACAGACAGCCACCCAAGGCCAGAATTGAACCCAGGTCCCTGAAGCTGTGAGTCAGAGTGCTAACCATTGCCACCGTGCCATCCGAAATATCGTTCACAGCACCAGACAGCAGGAAGACCAACCTGTCATTAACCTGCCATTGAGAGAATTGCAATGAGATTTCACACCGGTGGGTTTCTGACACCTCGTTGGAAGGGCCCTGGGCGCTCAACAGCTGATCCGCTATGTGGGTTCCCAATGGCCTCTGGCACCCTCCTTGAAAGAGAGGCAGTGAGCTTGAGAAGCCCCACCCTCTGGTGGATACCAGAAAGTGCCTATGCTGTGGAGTACAGCTCCTGCAGCAGTGCAAAGGTCTTGGACCAAGGTATGATCTGTAACCGCCACCCTACCAGTGTTGGCCTTGGTGCGTTGGCCTGTTGGCACAATCACCTCAGACTGATGGAGGACAGATTCCTCCATGGAGCCTTGCAGTCTGAGAAATGCAGCAGACATCCGTTCATGTTTTCCTACCATGCCTTTGGAGCTCCAGCAACTGAGACATGATCGAGTCCAGAAGTTTGGCATCTGACTGGAACTCAGCAGATTCCTGACCTCCAGCAATCCTCCAGGTGTCAGCACCTTGCAATGCCCCTGTCTCTTCCTTTTGCGAATCAGACAGTGTGATGTGCTCACCAGATTGTGACCCCCGAGATGTGTGGGTGAGCACTGTGATGGGCTCCAAAGTCGGGCTCCTATTGTGGTTGGAATCAAGGGCCTGGTTCGTGGACTAACATAAGAAAATAAGAAATAGGACCAGGAGTAGGTCATCTAGCCCCTCGAGCCTGCCCCGCCATTCAATAAAATCATGGCTGACCTGATAGTGGTTTAGTTCCACTTACCCGCCCACTCACCATAACCCTTAATTCCCTTATTGATCAGAAATCTATCTACCTGTGACTTAAACATATTTAACGAGGTAGCCTCCACTGCTTCAATGGGCAGAGAATTCCTGAGATTCACTCCCCTCAGAGAAGGAGTTCCTCCTCAACTCTGTCCTAAACTGACACCCCTTATTTTGAGGCTGTGTCCTCTAGTTCTTGTTTCCTTTCTAAGTGGAAAGAATCTCTCTGCCTCTACCCTGTCTAGCCCTTTCATTATCTTATATGTCTCTATAAGATCTCCCCTCAGCCTTCTAAACTCCAACGAGTACAAGCCCAATCTACTCAATCTCTCCTCATAAGCTAACCCCCTCATCTCCGGTATCAACCTGGTGAACCTTCTCTGTACTCCCTCCAAGGCCAATCCTCCTTCCGCAAATAGGGGGACCAAAATTGCACACACTACTCCAGATGCGGCCTCACCAGTACCTTGTACAATTGCAGCAAGACCTCCCTACTTTTATACTCCATCCCCTTTGCGATAAAGGCCAACATTCCATTTGCCTTCTTGATCACCTGCTGCACCTGCAAACTGAGTTTTTGCGATTCATGCACCAGGACCCCCAGGTCCCTCTGCACAGTAGCATGTTGTAATTTTTCACCATTTAAATAATAGTCCATTTTACTATTATTCCTTCCAAAGTGGATAACCTCACACTTGTCAACATTATACTCCATCTGCCAGATCCTCGCCCACTCACTTAGCCTATCCAAATCTCTCTGCAGACTTTCCGCATCCTCCACGCAATTCGCTTTCCCACTCATCTTTGCATCATCCGCAAACTTTGTTACCCTACACTCGGCCCCCTCCTCCAGATCGTCTATGTATATGGTAAACAGTTGAGGCCCCAGCACCGATCCCTGCGGCACGCCAACCAGAAAAGCATCCATTTATTCCAACTCTCTGCTTCCTGTTAGATAGCCAATCCTCAATCCACGCTAACACTTTACCCCCAACTCCGTGTACCCTAATGTTCTGCAAGCAACCTTTTGTGAGGCACCTTATCGAACGCCTTCTGGAAATCCAAAAACACCACATCCACCGGTTCCCCTCTGTCAACTGCACTCGTTACATCTTCATAAAAATCCAGTAAATTCATCAAACACGACTTTCCCTTCATGAATCCATGCTGCGTCTGCTTGATCGAACCATTTTTTTCCAGGTGTCCTGCTATTTCTTCTTTAATGATGGATTCCAGCAATTTCCCAACTACGGACATTAAGCTAACTGGCCTGTAGTTACCCGCCTTTTGTCTACCTCCTTTTTTAAACAGTGGCGTCACATTTTCCAATCAGCCAGCACTTCCCCAGAGTCCAGTGAATTTTGATAAATTACAACCAACGCATCTGCTATTACTTCTGCCATTTCTTTCAGTACCCTGGGATGCATTCCATCCGGGCCCGGGGACTTGTCTACCTTTAGTCCCATTAGCCTACCAAGCACTACCTCTTTAGTAATAGTAATCGTTTTAAGGACCTCACCCCCTACAGTCCCACGACCATCAATTTTCGGTAAGCTATTTGTGTCCTCTACCGTGAAGACCGACACAAAAAACTTGTTTAAGGCCTCGGCCATTTCCTCGTTTCCCATTATTAAGTCCCCCTTCTCGTCTTCTGAGGGTCCAACATTTACTTTAGCTACTCTTTTCCTTTTTATATATTTGTAAAAACTTTTACGATCAGTTTTTATATTTTGTGCTAGTTTAGTTTCATAATCTATCTTTCCTTTCTTTATCGCTTTCTTAGTAGTTCTTTGTTGTTTTTTAAAACTTTCCCAATCTTCTAATCCCCCACTAGTTTTGGCCACTCTGTACGCATCGGTTTTTAATTTAATACTCTCCTTTATTTCCTTAGTTATCCACGGCTGGTTATCCCTTTTCTTACATTCCTTCTTTATCACAGGAATATATTTTTGCTGAGTACTGAGAAAAATCTCCTTAAAAATCCGCCACTGTTGCTCAGCTGTCCTACCAACTAGTCTGCGCTCCCAGTCTACATTAGCCAATTCTGCCCTCATCCTATTGTACTCCCCTCTGTTCAAGCAGAGGACACTGGTTTGGGACCCTACTTTCTCATCCTCCATTTGTATTAGAAATTCAACCATATTGTGATCACTCATTCCAAGAGGATCCCTCACAAGAAGATCATTAATTTTACCTGTCTCATTACACAGGACCAGACCATCTCCTTGCACTGCGTTGACCACCTCCCTTCTTGTATTTGTCACCTTTTTTACTCTGCCTGAGCCCTTGACTCCTTTAACTAGATGAATGTCCTCATAGAAACATAGAAAAAGAAACATAGAAAAACTGCAGCACAAAACAGGCCCTTCGGCCCCACAAGTTGTGCCTACCTAATAGAAACATAGAAATGAAACATAGAAATGAATGTCCTCATCATTAACCTTCACTCGTACCCTCTCCTTTACCTTTGATTTTGTAATTCCCCATACCCCTGAACCCTCCCCGCCACTATTTAGACTCCCTGGGTTGCTTCCCAGGTGTGCCTGTGAAAGAAAGGAGAGGTCATTAGAGCATGGCAAGGGCCTAAGAAACAGGAGACATCACTCACAGCATGGGAAACTGATGGATGCTGCAGTGCCGGATCCTCACTTGGTTCAGCGCTGTCGACCTCATCATCAGCACAGGAGGGGTCCATGTCCTCACCGGCCAGCTGAATGGCCCGCTCCTCAACGTTCAGCTATCCCTCCACCCATCTAGGATCTCTCCCACTTGTTCTGAGCCAGCATGTCCTACATGAGAGAGTGTAAGTAGGATGCCTGCCAGGGCAGGTGATAAGGATACCTGGCATGTGTGAATTGTGAGTGGGGCAGAGATGGGATGACAACATAACCTGCCGGGGAGGTGAAGATGTGTTTGTGGTGGTGTCCCCTGAACTGGTGATGAGTGTGAACCCTATGGATGTGTGATGGGACTGTGAGTTCAGAGTGATGAGAAGAGTGACATACCCTGACAGAATGGAAGATATTGTTCATCCTCTTGCCGCACTGGTTGGTTATCCTCTTCTGAAGGGTGTTGGCACTGACTGCTGCTGCTCCCATACTGGATTGGTCACTTTGGATGCAAGTCTTTTCCCACAGCATGCATTTAGGACATCATGGCAGAGCTCCACTGCATCCAGCAGGTGCGCAAGGTAGGCTTTATTCAAACTCGGGGCAGTAAGCTTCTTAGCTTTGGCAACCGTGACTTCCCCATGGGGTCTTTGGATTTCAGGTGTGCAGTTGTGTGCAGGGGCAGCCTTTAGAAATGGTGTCTGGATGATTGAAACATTGAGGTTATGGCAGAGTGGGTGATTCAGAGTCTGTCTGCTAGCGATATGGTGTGGAACCCGTGCCTGCGAATCTTTTTCACTAAGTGCAGCACTATATGGCGGAAAAAGCCATCATTTTGCTGTGGATGGGCTAAACGTCACTTTCCCTGCCTGAAATCAGACTTTACTGATTCCTGAGCCGATTCTGCCCTTTGTTTCCTCCAACTGCTATCAATGACAAGTAATATGATCTATTATCATTTTCACACTAACACTAACTTCATTTATCAATATAATACTGTTATTGGAATAACTGGTCAGTTTTACATCAGTTTTGTGGAAGAAAATGTCACTTAGAGATAACAGACACAGCAGCAGCTGTATCAATGATGAGAGCAAGTTGTGAATCTCCAACTTTAATTTCTACTGTGGGCACTGGAACTATGGGTAGAATTCTCCTATTTTGAGACTCCGTGCAGTGGTGGGGGGCTCCAGCAGCATCTTTCCTGCTGGCCAGAATGGTAGGATCCCATATCAGGTTGTGCTTGGCACCTTATTAATTGTGCACAGATGAGTTCCACTCTGAATTTCCTGGCAGCTGATCCACCTGCCCACTCTCAGCTGACAGGTTTGAAAGTCCCGGTGACATATTCAAATACCAGTCCAGCATCACTCAAATCACTCCCTCCAGGTCAGCTGTCTTAAGCAGACTATGCAGGATGTCAGTAACCCAGAGGGAAAAGACTAGCAGACTTAGGAAGGAGTCACCCCAACTGAGTTTTTGTGCATCCAGTAGACAATGTGCTATCCCTTTGATCCCCTTGTTTGTGAGCTTTTCATGCAGCTTCTGCCCACCAATGTGAGCCTTTGCCATGCTATCCTTTCATGCTCCTCCTGTTATATTGCCCCTAGTCTTTGTCAAGCCACCCTCCCATCGACCCGACACCCCCCCCATCGACCCCCCCCCACATCGACCCCCCCCAATCGACCCCCCCCCCAATCGACACCCCCCCCCCCATATCGACCCCCCCCCCAATCGACCCACCCCCATCGACCCACCCCCCCAAACTGGGCCTCACTGGGCCTCACCTCGCCCTCCATCCTTGGCCGTACTTCAGTTTTTTGTTGCACTGGCTGCATGAGTCCCACAGCTCAATGCTGTTCAGATAGACACTGGTGTGTGGCACCAGCATAGGGAAGGAGATTCCTGTGCTCCTCCACCCCTGGTGCTGCACTGATCAGACAGGAGGATCCATGGGTCCAGCAACACGGTGCTGTCCATGAAGACCAGCTCAACATGGAGATGGAGGGCAAGAAGCGGTCTGCAGAGTGATATGCAGCATATCAGGAGCAGCGCAACACTATGGTAATGTTGCAGTCACCTCGAAGTCTCTAGCCCACTGAGGGTTGTCCTGAGCATGCCACTCTTTAACAATTGGATTTTAGAGTGGCATGATTTCCTGCTAGCATGAGGCATTATCAGAAGTCCTGACAGGATTCCGGTGGGCAGTTGTTGTAATGAGCATTCATCAGATTCAAATGAATGCAAATAGCGTTCACAGCCAGCAAGACAACTGATCCGTCAGCCATGATCAAAATCAATGGCAGAGCAGGCTCAAAGGGCCGAACGGCCTCCTCCTGCTCCTCTTTTCTTTGTTTCTATTAACCCACCACTGTAACGTGGTTTTACACCAGCGGGTTTCCCATTTTTTGTCCCCTGCTGGATTCTCTGCTCCTGCCCACCACCATGGGTGGGCTGGGAGAATCTGGGAAATGATGTACATTAAAATAGTACAGGTACACGTTGTGTTTTAGTGGGATGGGAGTGCAATATATTGCAAGAGCTGAGGATTCTGCGATTGTAGCTTCTCTGTCAGGAAGTGTAAATAAGTTCTATAATGGCTAGCTGCTGATGAGCATGTTTAGTCTTACTTAATGTAATACACACCAAAGGTAGACGCAGCTTGTGCACATGTGGGCAGCGCGGTGTCACTGTGGTTAGGACTGCTGCGTCACAATGCCAG
The DNA here is from genome assembly GCF_964213995.1 of Mustelus asterias. NCBI lineage: Eukaryota > Metazoa > Chordata > Chondrichthyes > Carcharhiniformes > Triakidae > Mustelus > Mustelus asterias. Next base: position 87,316,469 of record NC_135803.1, on the reverse strand, counting down.
GGACTCAGGTTCAATTCCAGCCTTGGTTGACTGTGTGGAGTTTGCATGTTCTCCCCGTGTCTGTGTGGGTTTCCTCCGGGTGCTCTGGTTTCCTCCCACAGTCCAAAGATGTACAGATTAGGTGGATTGGCCATGGGAAATTGCCCCCTTAAGTGTCTCAAGATGTGTAAATTAAGGGGATTAGTAGGGTAAATAAGAGGGGTAAAGGAGATAGGGTCTGGGTTGGAGAGTCGATGTAGGTTCGATTGGCCAAATGGCCTCCTTCTGCACTGTATGGATTCTGTGATGTGAAAATGTGAGTGAGCAGAGTTTAAATTCAAATGTGTTATATTTTTCAGTCAGGACTGTAACACGAGCCTGGTACGGGCCTGCTGGAATGAGCTGTTCACCCTGGCCTTGGCACAGTGTTCTCAAGTGATGAACCTCTCCACCATACTGACTGCCATTGTAAACCACCTACAGAGTAGTCTACAGCAAGGTGAGTGTGAGCAATGTCAGTATTAGCTGCACTTCTCAACAGTACTTTCCTATTAGCTGAAGCCTTATATTGATCAAGCTGTTTTCCCACCTGAATCATTGTAGCTGAGCCCTGATTGTAACCTTAGTTGGTGTTGCATACACAGTGTCGGCTTTACTTGGAGAGTATGTTGGTGGACTAGATCCAGGGTCAAGAGAGGCCTAGGCATATGAACTGGAAATATTTATTAGAGCTCTCCTTCTGAAGCAGAGGTCCCTGATCACGTGCACTCATAACTGTTGGAGACCGTTTCAAAAGGTCATTCACCCACAACAATACTGCTGGTGAACATTCTCAAACGTCTTCAATCACACCCACCCAAATCCTTCTCAGTATCTCTCTCCCCACTTTCTCAGCCTTTCACACTCTCCTCTATCTCCCTCTGGCTATCTCCTCCCTCTCTGCCATTCTTTCTGCCTATGTCTCTCCATCTCTCCACCTGACCCCAAGATTTCTTTTTGAGGGAAACTGAAGTTATCCAGTGCTGGACTGTGCAATCAGACTGACCAGTTTACAGATACTTCTAGTAAAAATGTGCACATAAGAATGTGCCATGGAAAATATTGGCACAAGATGCAGTGCTAATGTGACAACAAGGGTTGTTATGGTGCATAGACTGTGTCAAAGAACAAAGAACAATACAGCACAGGAACAGGCCCTTCGGCCCTCCAAGCCCGCGCCGCTCCCCAGTCCAGGATTGACTCCTCAATCCAGGATCCCCGCCCAATTGTCCAGCCTATCTACATCCTAATATCCTATCCACCGAGCTGTCCCTCACAGCTACGATGCTTTGTTCATCACAACCTATTAACTCACCCCCACCCCCCCATTCCAGACCATGTGATCTCCAGGGAGAGGCGAAAACCCAGAGTGAAAACCCCAGGGCCAATATGGGGAAAAAAAAATCTGGGAAATTCCTCTCCGACCCCCTGTGGCGATCGAAACGAGTCCAGGAGATCACACTGGCCCTGATCAGAAAATGCTTCCCAACCCTATTCATTTCCACTTCTGCTTTACGAACACCATCTGAATTCCCTGCCCCCGAGACAGGTTCCCAACTATCCGCAGTCTCGCTCTGTACTGGCACCAGCAAGATGATCATAGAATGAAGCCTTGAAACGAGAAACAAAGAACAATTAGCCCGCGCCGCTCCCTGGTCCAAACTAGACCACTCTTTTGTATCCCTCCATTCCCACTCCGTTCATATAGCTGTCTAGATAAGTCTTAAACGTTCCCAGTGTGTCCGCCTCCACCACCTTGCCCGGCAACACATTCCAGGCCCCCACGACCCTCTGTGTAAAATATGTCCTTTTGATATCTGTGTTAAACCTCCCCCCCTTCACCTTGAACCTATGACCCCTCGTGAACATCACCACCGACCCGGGGAAAAGCTTCCCACCGTTCACCCTATCTATGCCTTTCATAATTTTATACACCTCTATTAAGTCTCCCCTCATCCTCCGTCTTTCCAAGGTGTCCTGGAGATTAAAGTCTTGATTTGAGGCTAGGAAGAGAGGCAATTATAGGCGCATCAGGATGAATGGGGTCAGGTGCCTGGTTTCCAACGCCATAGACTCCCACCCGAGTCCAATGGTGGAAACATGGATATATGACTGTTGAAGGGCAGCTGGAGGTTATAATGATAGGGAGGGAGATATATCAAACTGATATGTATCAGGCGGAGGTTATTGAGACAGGGAGGGCAATGCTATGGAAGGATTTGAAAATAAGGATGTTAATTTTACAACTAATGCATTGCTTAACTGGCAATAGTGCAGGGGATAGCTAATGTTGGTTACACAAGTACACAGGTGATTGTCGAATGGGACTTGGTGTGAGATTGAATAAAACAGTAACAGATGTTCAATTAAGTCAGCTTTATGTTGGGTGCAGTTTGAGAGGTTAGTCAGGAGAGCATTGGAATAGTTGAGTCTGGAGCGAACAAAGGCATTGCTAAGTGTTTCAGGTAGGAGTGGAGACCAACATTGTTACAGAGGTGAAACAGGAGATCTCCTGTTTCCCATCTTCCTGTGATGGATTGGATATGTATTCAGAAACTCATCTTGGTCAGACATGACACAGATTGCGAACAGACTGGTTCAGGCTCAGATACTCGCAAGGGAAGGATGGAGTCAGTGCTGGAGAATAGAGTTTGTCACAGGGACCAAAAACAATGGCTTCTGTCTCCCCAATATTTAATTAGAGGACATTCCTCTTCGTCCAGTTCTGGATGTCAGATAAGCAGGGTTTTTTTTGGAGAAGCATGACGACAGCAGATTTACAGAAGAGAGGGACAACATCTGAAGAGGGAGAATCATTAACATTATCTACTAACATGGAGGCCAGAAGGGAAGTTGGGCAGTGTTCAGTTTCGGGGAATAAGCTTTAGGGTGCAATAGGTGAGCCTCATGGATGAGATAAACTCAGAGAGGGAAGATAGGAGAGAAACTAAAGAAAGATGCAAGTTTAGGACTACAGTCGGGGGATGTTTGGCTTGATGGGTGAGGGTTGGGTGTCTGTCTTCCCCCTGTCTACCTAACCTGCTGTTGAAATCCTCACCTTGGTTCATCTAGATTTAACTATTCTGATGCCTTTTTACACATCCTCCAATCTTCCATCCTGTAGAATCTTGAGCACATCCAAATCTTCTAGTATCCTAACTCACATCAAGTCCCATTCACCTCTGTGCTTACTGGCATATATTGGCTCCCTGTTAACTAAAGCCTCAATTGGAAAATTCTCATCTTTCTTTTCAAATCCCTCAATGGCCTCACCACTCCGCATTTCCAAGAGGGGAGGCGATGGCTTCACCACTCCCTACTTCCAAGAGGGGAGGCAATGGTCTAGTGGTATTATCGCTAGACTATTAATCCAGAAATTCAACGAATGTTTTGGGGATCCAGGTTCAAATCCTACCACGAGATATGGTAGAATTTGAATTCAATTTTTTAAAAAATCCGGAATTCAGAATCTACTGATGACCATGAAGGCATTGTCGATTCTCAGAAAAACCCATCTGGTTCACTAATGTCATAATGTAAGGCACTAATGTAGGGAGGAAATCTGCCGTTCTTATCTGGTCTGGCCTACATGCGACTTCAGAGCCACAGCAATGTGGATGACTCTCAACTGCACTCTAAAATGGCCTAGCAAGTGTGGTGATATAAACAGGGCCTAGTTTTAAGGTTGATAAAATTGGATATCCTAAATTAAAGAATTGGGCATATTAAAATCAAACACAGTCAAACCTCAGGCAGGCCAATTGTCCAAATACACAAACGTGTCTGCGCCTGACCCATCAACCACCCATCAAAGGTCGTTACTGATACTTAGCAGGAGATCATTGCACCTCATTGAAATGCACCGGCCTATTGTTAGAAGCCCAGACTTTCTGTCACCAAGAGTTCCTGTAGGTACCTTATCTGATAACAAGTTATACGTAAGCAACAGCATGGAGGTGGGACACCTGGGGGTGGACCCTGGTGTCCTGTCAGGCAGACATCAAGAAACCCACTGGGTATTGGAACCCCCTCCTGGAACCTCATTGGCCGGAAGCCAGAGAAGTTTCTGGAAAGGCAAGCAGGCTGGGGGATGAAGAGACACACTTTGAGTCACACAGGAGCGAAGACTCGACGAAGGAGCCGGCCTTGCCTATTCGGAAGACTGACTGAAGAAGGAAGGAAGGAAGAAGCTGCCATCGAGACTCACCTTCGAGACGACGGACCAGAGGTACTCAGATAATCGAGCCTGCAGTTCAACCAAACCATCTTGTAGGTACCTTCCGGGGCGGCACGGTAGCACAGTGGTTAGCACTGCTGCTTCACAGCTCCAGGGACCTGGGTTCGATTCCCGGCTTGGGTCACTGTCTGTGTGGAGTTTGCACATTCTCCTCGTGTCTGCGTGGGTTTCCTCCGGGTGCTCTGGTTTCCTCCCACAGTCCAAAGATGTGCGGGTTAGGTTGATTGGCCATGCTAAAAATTGCCCCTTAGAGTCCTGAGATGTGTAGGTTAGAGGGTAAATATGTGGGGGTAGGGCCTGGGTGGGATTGTGGTCGGTGCAGACTCGATGGGCCGAATGGCCTCCTTCTGCACTGTAGGGTTTCTGTGATTCTGTGATCTTTACGGGTAGTATACTTGTTTTATGTGGGTAATTTAAGGGTTAATAGTGTCATTATTAATAAACTTGTTGAACCTTTACTTGTGTTTGTCCTTTGTCCATCTTGCAAATAAGGACACCGGAGTAATCTCTTGTCTTGTGTTTAAACCTGGTTTGCTGTTATATCGACTGACCAGGATTTTGTACAAACTGCAGGTTACCCAAACGTGGAGCTGAATTCTCCAGATGGTGTGGTGGCCTCATTGGAGGAGCCTAATGAGAGGAAGCAACAGGAGGGACAGTCAGGCACTGTTACAGGTACTTGATATCCACTCCCATCAACCCACATTGCAATTTCCATTCAATCTTCATCTATTATTTTTTGACTACACTAACTTTTAAAAAAAACTATGAATCACTGCTCATTCACTTCAGGGAAATATGCAGGCACATATTGCAATGTGTTTTAACAGCTTTATCAGCCTGAGGTGCTTCCTTTCATATCCTGAGTTTATCTCCCTAAATCCCTCAGCTATTTCCCAGTTTGGAGCGTAGTCCCATTCACTTATAACTACAACTTGTTTAGTTAGATAAGCTCAGACTTATTAAAATTAAATTCCCCCTGTCACATTCTTCCCTCTATATATTCCATTGAGAAAAAAGGACACTAAGAAATATGCATTATCTGTGGCAAACTAAAGAAGTTAAGGATGGTATTAAATTGAAAGAATAGATGTACCATGCTGCAAGATTAGTGGTAGGCCAGAAGATTTGGAAAATATTAGAACCAGCAAAGGATAAGGTAGTCACAAAGGCATGTTTGCCTTCATCGGTCAGGGCATTGAGTATAAAAATTGGCAAGTCATGCTGCAGCTGTACAGAATCTTAGTTAGGCCTCATTTACAATATTGTGTACAATTCTGGTTGCCACACTACCAGAAGGATGTGGATGCTTTGGAGGTGGTACAGAAGAGGTTTACCAGGATGTTGCCTAGTCTGGAGGGTATTAACTATGAGGAGAGGTTGGATAAACTCAGTTTGTTCTCACTGGAACGACAGAGGTTGAAGGGTGACCTGATAGAGGTTTACAAGATTATGAGTGGCATAGACAGTCAGATGCTCTTTCCTAGGGTAGAAAAGTCAAGTACTAGGGGACATAGGTTTAAGGTGCGTGGGGAAAAGTTTAGAGGAGATATGCGAGGCAAGTTTTTTTTTTTTACACAGATAGTGGTGAATGTCTGGAACATGCTGCCCAGGGAGATGGTGAGAGTAGTTACGATAGCATCATTTAAGGGGCAATTAGACGAATACATGAATAGGATGGGAATGGAAAGATATGGACTCCGTAAGTGCATACGGTTTTAATTTAGGCAGACAACGTGATCGGCGCAGGCTTGGAGAGCTGAAGGGCCTGTTCCTATGCTGTACTGTTCTTTGTTCTTTGATAACTAAAAATCAGTTTGAGTAAGAGAAAACTAGAAAGAAATATATAAACAGACATTAGCTATGAGGAGAGGTTGGAGAAACTTGGTTTGTTCTCACTGGAGGGACGGAGGTTGAGGGGAGACCTGATAGAAGTCTACAAGATTATGAGAGGCATGGACAGAAGCTTTTTCCCAAGGTGGAAGAGTCACAGGTTTAAGGTGTGAGGGGCAAGGTTTAAAGGAGATATACGAAGCAGATTTTTTACACAGGGAGTAGTGGGTGTCTGGAACTCATTGCCGAGGGAGATAGTGGAAGCGGATACAGTAGTGACTTTTAAGGGACGTCTTGACAAGTACATGAATAGGATGGGAATAGAGAGATATGGTCCCCGGAAGGGTAGGGGGTTTTAGTTAAGTCGGGCAGCATGGTCGGTGCAGTGTTAATGTAACCCTACATGTGACACTTGGAGGGCCGAAGGGCCTGTTCCTGTGCTGTAATTTTCTTTGTTCTTTGTTCAGACAGTAAAAGTTTCAAGTCTATAAAATGGAAAAGAGAGTCTAAAACGAGCATTGGTACCTTCGAGAACATGTACTGGGAAAACCAATGGGATTAAAGGCTGACAAGTGCCCTGGACCTGATGACCTGTACCCTGGGGTGTTAAAAGAAGTGGCTGCAGAGATAGTTGATGATTGGTTGTCATCTTCCAAAATGCCCTCGATTCCAGAAAGGTCCCAGTGGATTGGAAAATTGCAAATAGAACCACAGAACCGTAGAAAATTACAGCTCAGAAACAGGCCTTTTGGCCCTTCTTGTCTGTGCCGAACCATTTTTTGCCTAGCCCCACTGACCTGCACTTGGACCATATCCCTCCACACCCCTCTCATCCATGAACCCGTCCAAGTTTTTCTTAAATGTTAAAAGTGACCTCGCATTTTCCACTTTATCTGGCAGCTCATTCCACACTCCCACCACTCTCTGCGTGAAGAAGCCCCCCCTAATATTCCCTTTAAACTTTTCTCCTTTCACCCTTAACCCATGCCCTCTGGTTTTTTTCTCCCCTAGCCTCAGCGGAAAAAGCCTGCTTGCATTCACTCTATCTATACCCATCAAAATCTTATACACCTCTATCAAATCTCCCCTCAATCTTCTACGCTCCAGGGAATAAAGTCCCAACCTATTCAATCTCTCTCTGTAACTCAGCTTCTCAAGTCCCGGCAACATCCTTGTCAACCTTCTCTGCACTCTTTCAACCTTATTTACATTCTTCCTGTAATTAGGTGACCAAAACTGTACACAATACTCTAAATTTGGCCTCACCAATGCCTTAGATAACCTTGTAAGAAGTTTAACAACACCAGGTTAAAGTCCAACAGGTTTATTTGGTAGCAAAAGTCACACACGCTTTCGGAGCTCCAAGCCCCTTCTTCAGGTAAGTGGGAATTCTGTTCACAAACAGGGCATATAAAGACACAGACTTAATTTACATGAATAATGGTTGGAATGCGAATACTTACAGCTAATCAAGTCTTCAAGAAACAAAACAACGTGAGTGGAGAGAGCATCAAGACAGGCTAAAAAGATGTGTACTGTCTCCAGACAAGACAGCCAGTGAAACTCTGCAGGTCCAGGCAACTGTGAGGGTTCCCACAGTTGCTTAACCCCCACAGTTGCTTGTGTGGCTTTTGCTACCAAATAAACCTGTTGGACTTTAACCTGGTGTTGTTAAACTTATTACTGTGTTTACCCCAGTCCAACGCCGGCATCTCCACATCATTATATAACCTTACCATAACACTCCAACTTTTATACTCGATATTCCGATTTATAAAGGCCAATGTACCAAAGGCACCCTTTACGACCCTATCCACCTGTGACGTCACTTTTAGGGAATTCTGTACCTGTATTCCCAGATCCCTCTGTTCAACTGCGCTCTTCAGAGTCCTACCATTTACCCTGTACGTTCTTCTTTGGTTTGTCCTTCCAAAGTGCAATATCTCACACTTGTCTGCGTTAAATTCCATTTGCCATTTTTCAGCCCATTTTTCTAGTTGGTCCAAATCCCTCTGCAAGCTTTGAAAACCTTCCTCACTGTCCACTACACCTCCAATCTTTGTATCATCAGCAACTTTGCTGATCCAATTTACCACATTATCATCCAGATCATTGATATAGATGACAAACAACAATGGACCCAACACCGATCCCTGCGGCACACCACGAGTCACAGGCCTCCACTCAGAGAAGCAATCCTCCACAACCACTCTCTGGCTTCTTCCATTGAGCCAGTGTCTAATCCAATTTACTACCTCCCCATGTATACCTAGCGACTGAACCTTCCTAACTAACCTCCCATGAGGGACCTTGTCAAAGGCCTTGCTGAAATCCAGGTAGACAATATCCACTGCCTTCCCTTCATCCACTTTCCTGGTAACCTCCTCGAAAAACTCTAATAGATTGGTCAAACATGACCTACCACGCACAAAGCCATGTTGACTCTCCCTAATAAGTCCCTGTCTATCCAAATATTTGTAGATCCTATCCCTTATCACACCTTCCAATAACTTGCCCACCACCGACGTCAAACTTACTGGCCTATTATTTCCCGGATTTCTTTTGGAACCTTTTTTAAAACAACGGAACAACATGAGCCACCCTCCAATCATCCGGCACCTCCCCCGTGAATACTGACATTTTAAATATGTCTGCCAGTGCCCCTGCAAGTTCAACACTAGCTTCCCTCAAGGTCCGTGGGAATACCCTGTCTGGGGACTTATCCACTCTGATTTGCCTCAAGACAGCGAGCACCTCCTCCCCTTTAATCTGTAAAGATTCCATGACCTCCCTACCTGTTTGCCCTATTTCTGTAGACTCCATGCCCGTTTCCTCAGTAAATACGGATGCAAAAAACCCATTTAGTATCTCCCCCATCTCTTTTGGTTCCATATACAGTCTACCACTCTGGTCTTCAAGAGGACCAATTTTATCCCTCACTATCCTTTTGCTGCTAACATACCTATAGAAGCTCTTTGGATTTTCCTTCACTCTGTCTGCCAAAGCAACCTCATGTCTTTGAGCCCTCCTGATTTCCCTCTTAAGTAGCTTCTTGCGCTTTTTATACTCCTCGAGCATCTGATCGGTTCCTTGCTGCCTGTACATTTCATACAACTCTCTCTTCCTCTTAATCAGTGCTACAATCTCCCTCGAGAACCAAGGTTCCTTATTCCTATTTACTTTGCCTTTAATCCTGACAGGAACATACAAACTCTGCACTCTCAAAATTTCTCCTTTGAAGGCCTCCCACTTTCCATTTACATCCTTACCAGAGAATAGCCTGTGCCAATCCACACTTCCCAGATCCCTTCTCATTTCATCAAATTTGGCCTTTTTCCAGTTCAGAACTTCAACCTGAGGATCAGATCTATCCTTATCCATGATCAGGTTGAAACTAATGGCATTATGATCACTGGATCCAAAGTGTTCCCTCACACTCACATCCATCATCTGCCCTAACTCATTTCCCAATAGGAGATCCAATATCGCATCCTCTCCAGTTGGCACCTCTATATACTGATGTCGAAAATTCTCCTGAACATATTTTACAAACTCTACCCCGTCTAAACCTTTAACAGTATGCGAGTCCCAATCTATATGTGGAAAATTAAAATCCCCTACTATCACAACTTTGTGTTTCTTGCTGTTGTCAGCTATCTCTCTGCTGATTTGCTCCTCCAATTCTCGCTGACTATTGGGTGGTCTATAATACAACCCCATTAATATGGTCATACCTTTCTTGTTTCTCAGCTCCACCCATAGGGCCTCTGTAGACAAGCTCCCTAGTCTATCCTGCCTGAGTACCGCTGTAACGTTTTCCCTGACCAACAATGCCACCACCCCCCCGCCCCCCCCCCCACCTTTTATCCCTCTGCCTCTATCCCGCCTGAAACATTGGAACCCTGGAACATTGAGCTGCCAGTCCTGCCCCTCCTGTAGCCAAGTTTTACTAATGGCTATAATGTAACCCTTTTATTCAAGAAAGGGGCGGGGGGGAAAAAAAACAGCAGCGGACTATAGGCTAGTTAATCTAATATCTGTCACTGGGAAAATTGTAAATCCATTGTTAAAGAGTAGCAGCAGGAGATTTGAAAAATCATAATACAATCAAGTAAAGTCAACATGGTTTTGTGAAAGAGAAATTGTGTTTGACTATGTATAGAGTTCTTTGAGGATGTAACAAAGCGAGTGGACAAAGAGGAACCAGTAGATGTAGTGTATTTCAATTTCCAAAAGGCATTTGATAAGGTGACACATCAAAGATTACTACATAAGATAATAGTTAATGTTGTTGGGTGTGATATATTAGCATGGATAGAGGATTGGATAACTAACAGAAAACAACTTGGATATATGGGTCATTTACAGGTTGGCAAACTTGTAGAGTTACTGGGGCCTCTATCTACATTAATGACTTGGATGAAAGGATTGAGCCTGTTGCAGCCAAACGATACAAAAATAGGTAAGAATTTCAGACTCCCACAGTCCGAAAGACGTGCTGGTTAGGTAAATTTGGCCATGCTAAATTCTCCCTCAGTGTATCCGAAGAGATGCCGGAGTGTGGTGACTAGGGGATTTTCACAGTAACTTTATTGCAGTGTTAATGTAAGCCTACTTGTGACACTAATAAGAAAACTTTACTTTAAGAAAGCAAGTTGTGAGGAAGATGTAACAGCTTGGATTTTATGTTTACGTTAGTGTCGGATGGGTTTGCCAATGGTAGCGGAAAATATTGTAAGCAGGCCAAAGTCATGTGCTATGCTGGTGTGAAAGCTAGCCATGATCACCCCCTCCCCATGTCAGTGGCAGGCCATGTTTCCCACCATTCAACATCAGGAATCTCATTTGAATATATTTACATTTCATTTGGGTGGCACAGTTGTTAGCACTATTGCCTCAGTGCCAGGGACCCGGGCTCGATTCCCGGCTTGGGTCACTGTCCGTGTGAAGTTTGCATGTTCTCCCCATGTCTGCATGGGCTTCCTCCGAGTGCTCCGGTTTCCTCCCACAGTTCAAAGATGTGCAGGTTAGGTGGATTGGCCGTACTAAATTGCCCTTAGTGTCACGGGGACTAGCTAGGGTAAATGCATGGGGTTATGGGGATAAGGCCTAGGTGGGATTGTGGTTGATGCAGACTCGATGGGCCAAATGACCTCCTTCTGCACAGTAGGATTCTATGATTCTTATCGGGCCCATACACCTGAATCATACTCACTATCCCCCATCCCCATCAAAAAATTCATCCACGGCAACCTGATGTCAGAACAGCATGAATCAAGATTGGCTTCAAAAGGCTTGCACACCTCGGAGGGGAATGGAGAGGCTTTGCATATTAAGGCGGCTGACCCTTATTTTCTGTCTATATATGTACCCATCCAGATGCCTCAAATGTTGCTAATGTGCCTGCTTCCACCACACTATGGCAGTGCATTCCAGGCACCCACCTCTCTGCGTGAAAAACTTCCCCCGCACATCCCCCTTAAACTTTCGCCCTCTCACCTTGAACCTGTGCTCCCTTGTAATTGACACTTCCACCCTTGGAAAAAGCCCCTATCTACCCTGTCTATGCCTCTGAATTTTGTCGACCTCTATCATGTCTCCCCTCAGCCTCCTTCTTTCCAGTGAAAACAATCCGAGTTTATTCAACCTCTCCTCATAGCCAACACCCTCGAGGCCACGCAACATCCTGGTAAACTTTCTTTGCACTCTCTCCAAAGCTTTGACATCCTTCTGATAGTTTGGTGACCAGAACTGCATGCAATACTCCAAATGAGGCCTAATCCAAGGTTTTATATAGCTGCAATATGATTTCCCAACTCTTGTACTCAGTGCTCTGGCTGATGAAGGCAAGCATGCCATATGCCTTCTTAATCACCTTGGCCACCTGTATTGCCAGTTTTAGGGAACTGTGGATCTGCACGCCGAGATCTCTGTATGTTAATGTTCCCAAGAGTTGTGCCAATTACAGTATAATTCATACCTAATTTTGCTCCTCCAAAATGCATCACCTTGCATTTGTCCGGATTAAACTCCATCTGCCATTTCTGTGCCCAAGTCTCCAATCTATCTATATTCTGTTATATCCTTTGACAATCCCCGACAACTTCACCAATCTTTATGTCATCCGCAAACTTACGAATCAGACCACCCACATTTTCCTCCAGATCATTTATATATACTACGAACAACAGAGGTCCCAGCACTGATCCCTGTGGAACACCACTAGCTACAAATCTCCATTCTGAAAAACACCCTTACACCACTGCTCTCTGTATTCTATGACCAAGCCAGTTCTGTATTCATCTAGCTAGCCCACCCCGAATCCCATGTGATTTTAGTTTTTTTACCAGTCTGTCATGTGGGACCTTGTCAAACACGTTGGGCCTGATTTTACTGGCGCGAAATCACGGTAAAGTTGGGCGTCGGGCCTATACCGCGATCTGCACCAGATTCCGAGCAGATCGCGGCTTTACCGACACCCGATTCGGGCGCGGGTCCGGCGCGTGCCCGAATCGGGCGGCCCGACGATTTAAATGCATTTGCATGCATTTAAATCGACTTAATGAACCGCACGCCCAACTCTACCGCCAAATTCCACTTTACCGTCTTCTGGCCCAATCCGTGTCTGCGCTGTAATCGACCTGCAAAATAAAAGCCTGAAGTTGCTGCTGCAGCCTCCGAAGAGCGGGGTCAGAGACTGCAACGGCTCCCTGACCCAGGTCGTCCTCTGGTCAGGGCGGGAGGGGAGTGGGAGGAGGAGAGGGGGTCTGACGTCTCATCCTTTGGAGGGGGGGGAAGAGGGGGTGTGACCGATCATCTCCTTGGGGGGGGGGGGTGTGTGACCGATCATCCCCGGTGGGAGGTGGGGGGGGGGGGAGGAGGAGGAGAGGGGGTGTGACGTCTCATCCTCTGGTTGGGGGTGTTCTGCTGCCTGTCTGCGGCCGGTCTCTCCTGGCACCATCACTGGTACACTACCAGCCACAGATTACTCTTCCCTGCTGGTGGGAGAGATGGCTGTGGCTGGTAGTGTACCAGTGATGGTGCCAGGAGGGAATGGCGTATGGGCGCGCTGCAAAGAACAATACAGCACAGGAACAGGCCCTTCGGCCCTCCAAGCCCACGCCGCTCCCTGGTCCAAACTAGACCATTCTTTTGTATCCCTCCATTCCCACTCCATTCATGTGGCTATCTAGATAAGTCTTAAACGTTCCCAGTGTGTCCACCTCCACCACCTTGCCTGGCAGCGCATTCCAGGCCCCCACCACCCTCTGTGTGAAATATGTCCTTCTGATATCTGTGTTAAACCTCCCCCCCGTCACCTTGAACCTATGACCCCTCGTGAACGTCACCACCGACCTGGGGAAAAGCTTCCCACCGTTCACCCTATCTATGCCTTTCATAATTTTATACACCTCTATTAAGTCTCCCCTCATCCTCCGTCTTTCCAGTGAGAACAACCCCAGTTTACCCAGTCTCTCCTCATAACTAAGCCCCTCCATACCAGGCAACATCCTGGTAAACCTCCTCTGTACTCTCTCCAAAGCCTCCACGTCCTTCTGGTAGTGTGGCGACCAGAACTGGACGCAGTATTCCAAATGCGGCCGAACCAACATTCTATACATCTGCAACATCAGACCCCAACTTTTATACTCTATGCCCCGTCCTATAAAGGCAAGCATGCCATATGCCTTCTTCACCACCTTCAAGGATCTGTGGACTTGCACACCCAGGTCCCTCTGCGTATCTACACCCTTTATGGTTCTGCCATTTATCGTATAGCTCCTCCCTACATTATTTCTACCAAAATGCATCACTTCGCATTTATCAGGATTGAACTCCATCTGCCATTTCTTTGCCCAAATTTCCAGCCTATCTATATCCTTCTGTAGCTTCTGACAATGCTCCTCACTATCTGCAAGTCCTGCCAATTTTGTGTCGTCCGCAAACTCACTGATCACCCCAGTTACACCTTCTTCCAGATAGTTTATATAAATCACAAACAGCAGAGGTCCCAACACAGAGCTCTGCGGAACACCACCCGTCACAGGCATCCAGCTGGAAAAAGACCCTTCCACTACCACCCTCTATCTTCTGTGACCAAGCCAGTTCTCCACCCATCTAGCCACCTCCCCCTTTATCCCATGAGATCCAACCTTTTTCACCAGCCTACCATGAGGGACTTTGTCAAACGCTTTACTAAAGTTCATATCGACGACATCCACGGCCCTTCCCTCGTCAACCATTCTAGTCACTTCTTCAAAAAACTCCACCAGGTTAGTGAGGCATGACCTCCCTCTCACAAAACCATGCTGACTATCGTTAATGAGTTTATTCCTTTCTAAATGCGCATACATCCTATCTCTAAGAATCTTCTCCAACAACTTCCCCACCACGGACGTCAAGCTCACCGGCCTATAATTACCCGGGTTATCCGTCCTACCCTTCTTAAATAACGAGACCACATTAGCTATCCGCCAATCCTCTGGGACCTCACCTGCGTCCAGTGACAAGACAAAGATTTGCATCAGAGGCCCAGCGATTTCATCTCTCGTCTCCCTGAGCAGCCTTGGATAGATTCCATCAGGCCCTGGGGATTTGTCAGCCTTTATATTCTCTAACAAACCTAACACTTCCTCCCTTGTAATGGATATTTTCTCCAACGGTTCAACACTCCCCTCCGAGACACTCCCAGTCAACACATCCCTCTCCTTTGTGAATAGCGACGCAAAGTATTCATTTCGGATCTCCCCTACTTCTTTGGGCTCTAAGCATAATTCCCCAGAAAATTCCAGGCGATCTATTTGACGCCCGGCACCTAGACTCAAAATGGTAAAATTCCCCCCGTTATGTCAATATAAACTTCATCCACAGCCCCTCCCTCATCAATTTTGTCACCTCTTCAAAAAACTCAAATCAGGCTGGTGAGACATGACCTTCCCCATACAAAACCATGATGCCCAGTTAAATTTCTTCCAAATGTGCATCTCTCCTGTCCCTCAGTATCTTCTCCAAAAGCTTCCCCACCACTGATGTCAGGCTCACTGGCCTATATTTTCTTGGATTAACCCTCTTCCTTTCTTCAACAAGGGAACAACATTGGCTATTTCTCAGGCCTCTCGAACCTCGTCTGTGGTCAAAGAGGATGGGAAGATATCTGTTAAGACCTCAGCTATTTCTCCCCTTGCCTCCCGCTGTAGCCTGGAATAGATCCCATCCGGCCCCGGGGACTTGTCTAATGCAATTTAGTATACTCAACACTTGAGGCAATGTCTGCACCATTGCACAGGGCTTCAACTGCATGGTACTGGCACTGGTGGGAATCCACATGGACTCCCACCAGTCAAACATCCATGCTGCCCAAAAGCAGGCCTGTACTCTCGAGGTCCCGATCCCCTCAGGGGACATCAGCCGAAGTCATCTCAGGGAAAAGGGTGTGGAAGTCAGCTGGCTGCCTCAAACTCAGCTTTGGATGCAGGGGAGACACATGGATATAGTGGGAAGGTGAGGAAAATTAAGAAACCATAGGCATTTAGTGGGCATGGTAAATGTAGGTACTCTTACAGTAAGGTCACCATTTTGTCTTGAATGTAGCACGAGCTTTCGGAGCACTGCTCCTTCATCAGGTGAGTGCCCCAAAAGCTCATACTACCAAATAAACCTGTTGACTTTAACCTAGTTTTGAGAGACTTCTTACTGTGCCTACCCCAGTCCAACACTGGCCTCTCCACATCATATATAAACTCATTAGTTTATATATGATGTAATTCATTCATTTATTTAATTGTCTTAGAGTATTAGAGTCCTGTTTGTGTTTTCATTTGTCTTTTCTTTAATTTAGTAAATAGTCTTTAGTAATTGTTAAATGACTGCATTGGTTATTCTCACTCAGGGTTTCACATGACTCCTCATACCATTCCAAAGTCAATGCGATATACCATCATGAACCAGTGTTTCAAGTTGGGATGCCCTCTCAGATAACATCCATGCATTCATGACAGTCTCCTTATTTAAGGGAAGATGTAAATATGTTAGAAGCAGTTCAGGGAGCATTTATTAGCCTAATACCAGAAATGGATGGATTGTCTCATGAAAAAGGTTGGAGAGGTTAGGTTTGTATCCGTTACAGTTTAGAAGAGTAAGAGGCGACTTGACCAAAACCTCTAAGATCCTGAGGGGTGTTGACAGGCTGGACGTGGCAAGGATGTTTCCTGTTGTGGGAGAATCTGGAACTAGAGGTGGGGTCATCATTTAAAAATATCATTCACGATAGAGATGAGCAGAATTTATTTCTCTCAGAAGGTTGAGAGTCTCTGGAACTCTCTTCCTCAAAAGGCAATGGAAGCAGAGTCTTTGAATATTTTTAAGGCAGAGTTAAATAGATCCTTGATTAACAAAGGGGTGAAAGATTATCAGGGGAAGGCAGGAATGTGAAGATCAGGTTACAATCAGAGCAGCCATGATGTCAGAGCAGAGCAGATGGCAGAGCAGGTGTGTGGGACCAAGTGGCCTACTCCTGCTCCTAACCTGTCTGTTCATATGAAGAACAGCAAAGGCTAACATACCACATACTAAGAGCTACAAAAAGGGAGTATGAAAATAAACTTGCAAGAGATATCAAAATCAATACTTGGGGAAAAAAAAGGGTCTGGAACAATGTTAGCCCTTTGACAACTGATAACAGTGAATAAGGAAGTGGTAGACATGATAAATATGGAGGACATGGAGGAGCATTGGTAGCATGTGGGGGTATGAGGGGACATATGGGGTTGGGGGATGAGAGTTGCTGACACACTGGGACAGTGTCCCAATAAAAAGGACAGGACTGGCAGCTGAATATTCCGGGGTATAAGTGTTTTAGGCGAGACAGAGGAGGGGCTAGAAGAGGTGGGGGAGTAGCAATACTGGTTAGGGAGCATATTACAGCGGTACAGAGGGTGGACAATTTGGAAGGATCATGTAACGAGACACTGTGGGTGGAGCTCAGAAACAGGAAGGGCGCAGTCACTATGCTGGGGGTATACTACAGGCCTCCCAACAGCCCATGGGAAGTTGAAGAATGGATATGTAAGGAGATTCTGGACAGGTGTAGAAAAAATAGGATTGTTGTAGTGGGAGACTTTAGTTTCCCTCATATAGACCGGAAATCCCTTAGGGCTGGGGGTCCGGACGGGGAGGAATTTGTAAAATGTGTCCAGGAAGGTTCTTTGGAACAATATGTTGATAGTCCAACTAGAGAGGGGGCTATACTGGACCTAGTACTGGGGAATGAACCCAGTCAGGTCATCAAAGTTTCAGTGGGGGAACATGTGGCGAACAGTGACCACAATTCTGTAAACTTTCGGATAGTCATGGAAAAGGACGAGTGTTGTCCAATGGGCTAGGTGCTGAATTGGGGGAAGGCTAACTACAGCCGGATTAGACAGGATTTGGTGGCTGTTGATTGGGAGAGGCTGTTCGAGAGTAAATCCGCATCTGGCATGTGGAAGTCTTTTAAGGAGCAGTTGATAGGAGTGCAGGACAGGCATGTGCCTGTAAAAAGGAAGGACAGGAAAGGTAGGATTCGAGAGCCGTGGATAACCAGGGAAATTGTGAGTCTAATCAAAAAGAAAAAAGAGGCATACATAAGGTCCAGGCAGCTAAAAACAGGTGAAGCACTGGAGGAATACAGAGAAAGTAGAAAAGAACTCAAACAGGGAGTTAGAAGGGCAAAAAGGGGTCACGAAATATCCTTGGCAGTTAGGGTTTAAGGAGAATCCCAAGGCATTTTATACATACGTTAGGAACAAGAGGGTTGTCAGAAAAAGAGTCAGACCTCTCAAGAACAAAGGAGGGGAATTATGCTTAGAACCCAAGGAAGTAGGTGAGATCCTAAATGAATACTTTGCATCAGTATTCACAAAGGAGAGGGACACGTTGATTGGTGGTGTGTCAGAGGGATGTGTAGACCCGTTAGAACAAATCGCAATTACAAGGGAGAAGGTGTTAGGTGTTTTAGGAAGCATTAAGGTAGATAAATGCCCAGGGCCAGATGGCATCTGTCCTAGATTACTGAGAGAGACAAGAGATGAAATTGCTGGGCCTCTAACAGAAATCTTTGTTTCTTCATTGGACACAGGTGAGGTCCCAGAGGATTGGAGGATAGCAAATGTGGTCCCGTTATTTAAGAAGGGTAGCAAGGATAACCCGGGTAATTATAGGCCAGTGAGCTTGACGTCCATGGTAGGGAAATTGTTGGAGAAGATTCTGAGAGATAGGATCTATACACATTTAGAACTGAATAATCTCATTAGCGATAGACAACATGGTTTTGTACGAGGGAGGTCATGCTTCACAAATTTGGTTGAGTTTTTTGAGGAGGTGACAAAAATGATTGACGAGGGAAGGGCCGTGGATGTCGTCTACATGGATGTTAGTAAAGCATTTGACAAGGTCCCTCATGGCAGGCTGGTGCAAAAGGTTAAATCTCATGGGACCAAAGGTGAACAAGCTAGATGGGTACAGAACTGGCTTGGCCATAGAAGACAGAGGGTAGCAGTGGAAGGGTCTTTTTCTGATTGGAGGTCTGTGACTAGTGGTGTTCCCAGGGCTCTGTACTGGGACCTCTGCTGTTTGTAATATATATAAATGATTTGGAAGAAGATGTAGCTGATCTGATTAGTAAGTTTGCGGACGACACAAAGATTGCTGGAGTTGCGGATAGTGATGAACATTGTCAGAGAATACAGCAGGATATAGATAGGCTGGAAAATTGGGTGGAGAAATGGCAGATGGAATTTAATCCAGATAAATGCGAAGTGATGCATTTTGGTAGATCTAATGCAGGGGGAAGCTATACAATAAATGGCAGAACCATCAGGAGTATAGACACACAGAGGGATCTGGGCGTGCAAGTCCACAGATCCTTAAAGGTGGCAGCACAGGTGGAAAAGGTGGTGAAGAAGGCATATGGTATGCTTGCCTTTATTGGACAGGGCATAGAGTATAAAAATTGGCATATGATGTTGCAGCTGTATAGAACGATGGTTAGGCCACATTTGGAATGCTGCATCCAGTTCTGGTCGCCACACTACCAGAAGGACGTGGAGGCTTTGGAGAGAGTGCAGAAAAGGTTTACCAGGATGTTGCCTGGTATGGAGGGTATTAGCTATGAGGAGAGATTGAGTAAACTAGGGTTGTTCTCCCTGGAAAGACGGAGGTTGAGGGGCGACCTAATAGAAGTTTATAAAATTATAAAGGGCATAGATAGGGTGAACAGTTGGGAGCTTTTTCCCAGGTCAGAAATAACAAACACGGGGTCACAAGTTATAGAACATAGAACAGTACAGCACGGTACAGGCCCTTCGGCCCTCGATGTTGTGCCGAGCTTTGTCTGAAACCAAGATCAAGTTATCCCACTCCCGGGCGGCACGGTAGCACAGTGGTTAGCACTGCTGCTTCACAGCTCCAGGGTCCCGGGTTCGATTCCCGGCTCGGGTCACTGTCGGTGTGGAGTTTGCACATTCTCCTCGTGTCTGCGTGGGTTTCCTCCGGGTGCTCCGGTTTCCTCCCACAGTCCAAAGATGTGCGGGGTAGGTTGATTGGCCAGGTTAAAAATTGTCCCTGAGATGCATAGTTAGAGGGATTAGCGGGTAAATGTGTGGGGGTAGGGCCTGGGTGGGATTGTGGTCGGTGCAGACTCGATGGGCCGAATGGCCTCCTTCTGCACTGTAGGGTTTCTATGATTTCTTCTATGATTTCCCTATCATTCTGGTGTGCTCCATGTGCCTATCCAATAACCGCTTGAAAGTTCCTAAAGTGTCCGACTCCACTATCACAGCAGGCAGTCCATTCCACACCCCAACCACTCTCTGAGTAAAGAACCTACCTCGGACATCCCTCCTATATCTCCCACCATGAACCTTATAGTTATGCCCCCTAGTGACAGCTACATCCACCCAAAGAAATAGTCTCTGAATGTCCACTCTATCTTTCCCCCTCATCATCTTATAAACCTCTATTCAGTCGCCTCTCAACCTCCTCCGCTCTAAAGAGAAAACCCTAGCTCCCTCAACCTTTCCTCATAAGAATTACCCTCCAAACCAGGCAGCATCCTGGTAAATCTCCTTTGCACTCTCTCCAATGCTTCCACAATCTTCTTATAGTGAGGTGACCAGAACTGCACACAATATTCCAAATGTGGTCTCACCAAGGTCCTGTACAGTTGCAGCATAACCCCACGGCTCTTAAACTCAAACCCCCTGTTCATAAACGCTAGCACACCATAGGCCTTCTTCACGGCTCTATCCACTTGAGTGGCAATCTTCAGAGATCTGTGGATATGAACCCCAAGATCTCTCTGTTCCTCCACATTCCTCAGAACCCTACCGTTGACCCTGTAATCCGCATTCAAATTTGTCCTACCAAAATGAACCACCTTGCATTTATCAGGGTTAAATTCATCTGCCATTTTTCAGCCCAGCTCTGCATCCTATCAATGTCTCTTTGCAGCCTACAACAGCCCTTCACCTCATCCACTACTCCACCAATCTTGGTGTCATCAGCAAATTTACTGATCCACCCTTCAGCCCACTCCTCCAAGTCATTGGTAAAAATCACAAATAGTAGAGGACCCAGCACTGATCCCTGTGGTACACCGCTGGTAACTGGTCTCCAGTCTGAAAATTTTCCATCCACCACCACCCTCTGTCTTCCATGAGATACAGTAAGAGTTTCAACAACACCAGGTTAAAGTCCAACAGGTTTATTTGGTAGCAAATGCCATTAGCTTTCGGAGCGCTGCTCCTTCGTCATAAATCATCTCCACTGGCTCCATTTGGTATTTGCTACAAAATAAACCTGTTGGACTTTAACCTGGTGTTGTTAAAACTCTAACTGTGTTCACCCCAGTCCAATGCCGGCACCTCCACATCATCACTTCTATGAGATATCCAGTTACTTATCCAATCGGCCAACTTTCCCTCTATCCCATACCTCCTTACTTTCTTCATGAGCCGACCATGGGGGACCTTATCAAATGCCTTAATAAAATCCATGTATATGACATCAAATGCTCTACCTTCATCAACACACTTAGTCACCTCCTCAAAGAATTCAATCAAATTTGTGAGGCAAGACTTACCCTTCACGAATCAGTGTTGACTATCCCGGATTAAGCTGCATCTTTCTAAATGGTCATAAATCCTGTCACTGTCTGTGTGGAGTTTGCACATTCTCCTCGTGTCTGCGTGGGTTTGCTCCGGTTTCCTCCCACAGTCCAAAGATGTGCAGGTTAGGTTGATTGGCCATGTTAAAATTGCCCTTAGTGTCCTGAGATGCGTAGGTTAGAGGGATTAGTGGGTAAATATGTAGGAATACGAGTGTAGGACCTGGGTGGGATTGTGGTCAGTGCAGACTCGATGGGCTAAATGGCCTCTTTCTGTACTGTAGGGTTTCTATGATTGTATCCCTCAGGACCTTTTCCAATTAACTTACCGACCACCAAAGTAAGACTAACTGGCCTATAATTACCAGGGTCATTCCTATTTCCTTTCTTGAACAGAGGAACAACATTCGCCACTCTCCAGTCCTCTGGCACTATCCCCGTGGGCAGTGACGACCTAAAGATCAAAGCCAAAGGCTCTGCTATCTCATCCCTTGCCTCCCAAAGAATCCTAGGATATATCCCATCTGGCCCAGGGGACTTATTGACCCTCAGGTTTTTCAAAATCGCTAATACATCTTCCCTCAGAACATCTACCTCCTCCAGCCTATCAGCCTGTATCCCATTCTCATCCTCAAAAACATGGCCCCTCTCCTTGGTGAACACTGAAGAAAAGTATTCATTCATTGCCTCTCCTATCTCTTCTGACTCCATGCACAAGTTCCCACTACTGTCCTTGACCGGCCCGAACCTCACCCTGGTCATTCTTTTATTCCTCACATAAGAGTAAAAAGCCTTGGGGTTTTCCTTGATCCGACCCGCCAAGGACTTCTCATGCCCCCTCGTAGCTCTCCTAAGCCCCTTTTTTTAGCTCATTCTTTGCTTACTTGTAACCCTCAATCGACCCAACTGAAACTTGTTTTCTCATCCTTACATACGCTTCCTTTTTCTTCTTGACAAGACATTCAATCTCTTTTCTGAACCATGGTTCCCTCACTCGGCCATTTCCTCCCTGCCTGACAGGGACATACCGATCAAGGACACGCAGTATTTGTTCTTTGAACAAGCTCCACTTTTCATTTGTGCCTTTCCCTGACAGTTTCTGTTCCCATCTTATGCTCCCTAATTCTTGCCTAATCGCATCATAATTACCCCTCCCCTAATTATAAACCTTGCCCTGCCGTATGGGCCTATCCCTCTCCATTGCAATAATGAAAGACACCGAATTGTGGTCACTATCTCCAAAGTGCTCTCCCACAACCAAATCTAACACTTGGCCCGGTTCATTACCCAGTACCAAGTCCAATGTGGCCCCACCACTTGTTGGCCTATCCACATATTGTGTCAGGAAGCCCTCCTGCACACACTGTACAAAAACTGCCCCATCTGAACTATTCGACCTATAAAGTTTCCAATCAATATTTGGAAAGTTAAAGTCACCCTGTGACCGCCACACCTATCCACAATCTGCTTTGCAATTTCTTCCTCCACATCTCTATTACTATTTGGGTGCCCATAGAAAACTCCTAACAACGTGACCGCTCCTTTCCTATTTCCAACTTCAGCCCATATTACCTCAGTAGGCAGATCCCCCTTGAAGTGCCTTTCTGCAGCCGTTAAACTATCCTTGATTAACAATGCTACTCCTCCACCTCTTTTACCACCTTCTCTACTCTTACTGAAACATCTATACCCCGGAACTTCCAACAACCATTCCTGTCCCTGTTCTAACCATGTCTCCGTGATGGCCACAACATCGCAGTCCCAAGTACCAATCCACGCTCCAAGTTCACCTACCTTATTCCGGATGCTCCTTGCATTGAAGTAGACACACATCAACCCACCTTCCTGTCTGCCGGTACACTCCTGCGACCTTGATACCCTCCTCAGTACCTCACTACACTCAACACTGGCTTCTGAACTACAGCTCCTTTTCCCATCCCCCTGACAAATTAGCTTAAACCCCCCCGAAAAGCCATAGCAAATTTCCCTCCCAGGATATTGGTGCCCCTCTGGTTCAGGTGCAACCCGTTCTGTTTGTACAGGTCCCACCTTCCCCAGAATGTGCTCCAATTATCCATGTAACTGAAACCCTCCCTCCTGCACCATCCCTGCAGCCACGTGTTTATCTGCACTCTCTCCCTGTTCCTCAACTCGCTATCATGTGGCACCGGCAACAAACCAGAGATGACAACATGGTTTGTCTTGGCTCTCAGCTTCCACCCTAGCTCCCTAAATTCCTGTTTTAAATCCCCGTCCCTTCTCTTACCTATGGCGTTGGTACAAGGTTCAAGGTAAGGGGGGCAAGATTCAATACGGATATGCGGGGGACGTATTTTACACACAGGGTGGTGGGGGCCTGGAATGCACTACCAAGCAAGGTGGTTCAGGCAGACATGCTCGGATCATTTAAGACTTATCTAGTTCGCCACATGAACAGACTGGGAATAGAGGGATACAAACGGATGGTCTAGTTAGGAACACATGATTGGTGCAGGTTTGGAGGGCCGAAGGGCCTGTTCCTGTGCTGTATTGTTCTTTGTTCTTTGTCTCGTGCTGGCTTCAGGGATGAGTGACCCTACTCCATTCCACCCTTGCAGCAGTGGCCTCCTTGATGAAGACCTGTTTGTAGAGTTAGGAACTTTCCCACCTCCAAATACCCATCTTCCTCACAAATTCCAGCCTGTTAGCTCAGTTTCCCTCAAAACAGGTGCTACCAGGCCTGCTGAGTATTTCCAGAGTTTTTGTTTTTACTTATTATAATGACAAACTTTTATGAGAAAGCTGGATTTAGTCCTGATAACTATTTCTCCTTTGACAGATAAGCTTTCTGCAGACAGAGTGAAAGTGGTGATGGAACACATTTGGAAGCTGCAGGAATTCTGTAACAACATGGCCAGGCTGGGCATCGACAGGTTCGAGTACGCTTACCTCAAGGCTATTGTTCTCTTCTGTCCTGGTAAGACATCCATATTCTAAGACGACAAATCAGGGGATACAGACAAGTGACTCAGTCACTTTAACATTTTTCAATTTCCTGGCCCTAATTCTCTCTCCTCTTCACCACTGATTTCCAATCCTTCCATCCCCCACCAGGGTAATCTGAAGGCTCCTCACTTCTTCCTTGAATAGAGTTCTAACCAGTCCCTATCCAACACAGCCCTTCGCCTCTTGATTGAATTTGTTCTCACATTGAACAACTTCTCCTTTAGCTCATCTCACTTCCTCCACTTAAAAGCTGTTGCTAAGGGTACCTGGATCCAAACAATGCCTGCCCTTTTTTGGGACATGTGGAACATTGCTTGTCGCAGTTCTATCTGGTGCCCCTCCATTACCTCTTTTCCTGGCATATTATTGACTGTATTGGTGCTGTTTCCTGCTCTATCACATTTGCTTCCAACTCTCCACTCTTTTCTCTCCTTCACATGCTTCATCTTTGAATCTTTGTTTCCCTTCCTGGATTTCTCTGGAGACAATTAACAAAATATTCCATTGACTCCCATAGTTACTGAGACTGCATTTCCTCTCGCCCTACTACCTGGAAGAATTCCATTCCATTCTCCCAGTTTCTCCATCTCCATTGCATCTATTCCACAACAACCTTCCAGAACAGTGATTCTGAGATGTCTTCCTTATCCTTCAGTTGAGGATTCCCACCGGTATGGGGACTCTCAATAAATCTGTCCCCTTCCCCTTCCTCTTCCACCCCTTTCCCAGCCCATGATATGATTCCCCTTTTGCTCACTTTCCATCTGACCAATCATAGAGTCATAGAGGTTTACAGCATAGAAACAGACCCTTCGGCCCAACTTGTCCATGCGTCTTTTTTTTTTTAAATCCCTAAGCTAATCCCAATTGCCCGCATTTGGCCCATACCCCTCTATACCCATCATATCCATGTAACTATCTAAATGCTTTTTAGAAACATAGAAAAACTACAGCACAAAACAGGCCCTTCGGCCCCACAAGGTGTGCCGAACATATCCCTACCTTTTAGGCCTACCTATAACCCTCCATCCTATTAAGTCCCATGTACTCATCCAGGAGTCTCTTAAAAGACCCTATTGAGTTTGCCTCCACCACCACTGACGGCAGCCGATTCCATTCGCCCACCACCCTCTGTGTGAAAAACTTCCCCCCAACATTTCCCCTGTACCTACCCCCCAGCACCTTAAACCTGTGTCCTCTCGTAGCAGCCATTTCCACCCTGGGAAAAAGCCTCTGAGAGTCCACCCGATCTATGACTCTCAACACCTTATATACCTCTATTAGGTCTCCTCTCATCCAAGGAGAAAAGACCGAGCTCCCTCAGCCTATCCTCATAAGGCATGCCACTCAATCCAGGCAACATTCTTGTAAATCTCCTCTTTTCCACATCCTTTCTGTAATGAGGCGACCAGAACTGAGCACAGTACTCCAAGTGGGGTCTGACGAGGGTCTTATATAGCTGCATCATTATCCCCAGACTCCTAAACTCAATCCCTCGATTGATAAAGGCCAGCACACCATACGCCTTCTTAACCACCTCCTCCACCTGCGGGGCTGATTTTAGAGTCCTATGGACCCGGACCCCAAGGTCCTTCTGATCCTCTACAGTACTAAGAGTCTTTCCCTTTATATTGTACTCCTTCATCCCATTTGACCTGCCAAAATGGACCACTACGCATTTATCTGGGTTGAAGTCCATCTGCCACTTCTCCGCCCAGTCTTGCATCCTATCTATGTCCCTCTGTAACTTCTGACATCCCTCCAGACTATCCACAACCCCACCAACCTTCGTGTCGTCGGCAAACTTACCAACCCATCCCTCCACTTCCTCATCCAGGTCATTTATGAAAATGACAAACAGCAAAGCTCCCAGAACAGATCCCTGGGGCACACCACTGGTGACCGACCTCCATTTAGAAAAAGACCCATCTAGACCCACTCTCTGCCTTCTGCAGGCAAGCCAGTTCTGGATCCACAGGGCAGCAGCCCCTTGGATCCCATGCCCTCTCACTTTTTCTAGAAGCCTTGCATGGGGGACCTTATCGAACGCCTTGCTAAAATCCATATAAACCACATCTACCGCTTTCCCTTCGTCATTGTGTTTGGTCACATTTTCGAAGAACTCCACCAGGCTCGTAAGGCATGATCTGCCTTTGACAAAGCCATGCTGAGTATTCTTGAGCATACTAAAGCTCTCTAAATGCTCATAAATCTTGTCCCTCAGGATCTTCTCCATCAGTTTACCAACCACTGAGGTTAGACTCACCGGTCGGTAGTTTCCTGGACTATCCCTATTCCCCTTCTTGAAAATAGGAACCACATCCCCAATCCTCCAATCCTTTTTAAAGGACAAAATTGGACCCCCTCTACTACTACCTCTGGTAGCTTGTTCCAGACACTCACCACCCTCTGAAAAAATTGCCCCTCTTGATCCTTTTGTATCTCTCCCGTCTCACCTTAAACCTATGTCCTCTAGTCTTAGACTCCCCTACCTTTGGAGAAAGATATTGACTTTCTAGCTGATCTGTGCCCCTCATTATTTTATAGACCTCTATAAGATCACCCCTCAGCCTTCTACGCTCCAGAGAAAAAAGTCCCAGTCGACCCAGCCTTCCTTATAACTCAAACCATCAAGTCCAGGTAGCATCCAAGTAAATCTGCACTCTTTCTAGTTTAATAATATCCTTTCTATAATGGGGTGACCAGAACTGCACACAGTATTCCAGTGTGGCCTTACCAACGTCTTGTACAACTTCAACAAGACGTCCCAACTTCTGTATTCAATGTTCTGACAGATGAAACCAAGCATGCTGAATGCCTTCTTCACCACTCTGTCCACCTGTGACTCCACTTTCAAGGAGCTATGAACATGTACCCCTAGATCTCTTTGTTCTGTAACTCTCCCCAACGCTCTACCATTAACTGAGTAAGTCCTGCCCTGGTTCAGTCTACCAAAATGCATCACCTCGCATTTGTCTAAATTAAACTTCATCTGCCATTCATCAGCCCACTGGCCCAATTGATCAAGTCATAGAGGTTTATAGCATGGAAACAGGCCCTTTGGCCCAACTTGTCCATGCCGCCCCTTTTTTTACCCCTAAGCTAGTCTCAATTGCCCACTTTTGGCCCATATCCTTCTATACCTATCTTACTCATGTAACTGTCTAAACGCTTTTTAAAAGAAAAAATTGTACCCGCATCTACTACTACCTCTGGCAGCTTGTCCCACACACTCATCACCCTTTGTGTGAAAGAATTGCTCTTCTGGACCCTTTTGGAGCTCTCCCCTCTCACCTATGCCATTTAAGACCATAAGACCATAAGACATAGGAGCGGAAGTAAGGCCATTCGGCCCATCGAGTCCACTCCACCATTCAATCATGGTTGATTTCAACTCCATTTACCCGCTCTCTCCCCATAGCCCTTAATTCCTCGAGAAATCAAGAATTTATCAATTTCTGTCTTGAAGACGCTCAACGTCTCGGCCTCCACAGCCCTCTGTGGCAATGAATTCCACAGACCCACCACTCTCTGGCTGAAGAAATTTCTCCTCATCTCTGTTCTAAAGTGACTCCCTTTTATTCTAAGGCTGTGCCCCCGCGTCCTAGTCTCCCCTGTTAATGGAAACAACTTCCCTACGTCCATCCTATCTAAGCCGTTCATTATCTTGTAAGTTTCTATCAGATCTCCCCTCAACCTCCTAAACTCCAATGAATATAATCCCACGATCCTCAGACGTTCATCGTATGTCAGGCCTACCATTCCTGGGATCATCCGTGTGAATCTCCGCTGGACCCGCTCCAGTGCCAGTATGTCCTTCCTGAGGTGTGGGGCCCAAAATTGCTCACAGTACTCCAAATGGGGCCTAACCAGTGCTTTATAAAGCCTCAGAAGTACATCCCTGCTTTTGTATTCCAAGCCTCTTGAGATAAATGACAACATTACATTTGCTTTCTTAATTACGGACTCAACCTGCAAGTTTACCTTTAGAGAATCCTGGACTAGGACTCCCAAGTCCCTTTGCACTTTAGCATTATGAATTTTGTCACCGTTTAGAAAATAGTCCATGCCTCTATTCTTTTTTCCAAAGTGTACGACCTCGCACTTGCCCACGTTGAATTTCATCAGCCACTTCTTGGACCACTCTCCTAAACTGTCTAAATCTTTCTGCAGCCTCCCCACCTCCTCAATACTACCTGCCCCTCCACCTATCTTTGTATCATCGGCAAACTTGGCCAGAATGCTCCCAGTCCCGTCATCTAGATCGTTAATATATAAAGAGAACAGCTGTGGCCCCAACACTGAACCCTGCGGGACACCACTTGTCACCGGTTGCCATTCTGAGAAAGAACCTTTTATCCCAACTCTCTGCCTTCTGTCTGACAGCCAATCGTCAATCCATGTTAGTACCTTGCCTCGAATACCATGGGCCCTTATTTTACTCAGCAGTCTCCCGTGAGGCACCTTGTCAAAGGCCTTTTGGAAGTCAAGATAGATAACATCCATTGGCTCTCCTTGGTCTAACCTATTTGTTATCTCTTCAAAGAACTCTAACAGGTTTGTCAGGCACGACCTCCCCTTACTAAATCCATGCTGACTTGTCTTAATCCGACCCTGCACTTCCAAGAATTTAGAAATCTCATCCTTAACGATGGATTCTAGAATTTTGCCAACAACTGAGGTTAGGCTAATTGGCCTATAATTTTCCATCTTTTTTCTTGTTCCCTTCTTGAACAGTGGGGTTACAACAGCGATTTTCCAATCCTCTGGGACTTTCCCTGACTCCAGTGACTTTTGAAAGATCATAACTAACGCCTCCACTATTTCTTCAGCTATCTCCTTTAGAACTCTAGGATGTAGCCCATCTGGGCCCGGAGATTTATCAATTTTCAGACCTTTTAGTTTCTCTAGCACTTTCTCCTTTGTGATGGCAACCATATTCAACCTGACTTTCCTGAATTGTTGGGATATTACTCATGTCTTCTACTGTGAAGACTGACGCAAAGTACTTATTAAGTTCCTCAGCTATTTCCTTGTCTCCCATCACTAGATTACCAGCGTCATTTTGGAGCGGCCCAATGTCTACTTTTGCCTCCCGTTTGTTTTAGACTACCCTACCTTTGGGACAAGATATTGACTATCTAGCTGATCTATGCCGTCATTATTTTATAGACCTCTATAAGATCACCCCTAAGCCTCCTACGCTGCAGAGAAAAAAGTCCCAGTCTGTTCAGCCTCTCCTTATAACTCAAACCGTCAAGTCCCGGTAGCATCCTAGTAAATCTTTTCTGCACTCTTTCTAGTTTAATAATATCCTTTCTATAATAGGGTGACAGAACGGTACACTGTATTCCAAGTGTGGCCTTACCAATGTCTTGTACAACTTCAATAAGATGTCCCAACTCCTGTATTCCGTGTTCTAACCAATGAAACCAAGGCCGAATGCCTTCTTCACCACTCAGTCCACCTGTGACTCCACTTTCAAAGGAGCTATGAACCAGTACCCTGGATCTCTTTGTTCCACAACTCTCCCCAACCTCCTACCATTAACTGAGTAAGTTGTGCCCTGGTTTGATTGATCAAAATGCATCACCTCACATTTATTTAAATTAAGTTCCATCTGCCATTCGTCAGCCACTGGCCCAATTGATCACGATCCCGTTGCAATCCTAGATAACCTTCTTCACTGTCCACTATGCCAGCAATCTTGACCAGCCTGTCTATTCAACGAATCATAGAAACTCTACAGTGCAGAAGGAGGCCATTTGGCCCATTGAGTCTGCAACGACAATAATCCCACCCCACAACCCCACACATTTACCCCACTAACCTACACATCCCGGGACACTAAGGAGCAATTTAGCGTGGCCAATCAACCTAACCCGCATATCTATGGGAGGAAATCCACACAGACACGGGGAGAATGTGCAAACTCCACACAGACAGTGACCCAAGCCGGGAATCAAAGAACAAAGAACAGTACAGCACAGGAAACAGGCCCTTCGGCCCTCCAAGCCTGTGCCGCTCCTTGGTCCAACTAGACCAATCGTTTGTATCCCTCCATTCCCAGGCAGAATCAAACCCAGGTCCCACACTGCTGTGTGGCAGTTGTGCTAATCACTGTGCTACTGTGCCATTTCCAACATGATGCCATCACCAAACATATCTTCATCTCTCCTCCCATTTCAGCATTCCAAAGAGACCATATCTCCATTCAACAAATCTGGTCCAATCCTCAATCGCCGCCAACACCCATCTTCCCTTCCCACAGTGCCTTCCAATCCAAGTACAGGAGTTGCAACAGCTACCGGTTTATCTCCCTTCTCCACACCATCCAAGGCTACTAACAGAAAGCTCCTTCGAGGTATTTAATCCGTCAATCTCTGCTTTAAACACTCCACGACTGAGCTTCCAAAACCCTCTGGGTTAGACAGAGCAAGGGAGCACTGAAGAAGGCTTGTTTTTATGCTCCCTGATTCAAGCTTCTGAAAATCGGTTTAAGCTAGCTACCTAATTAGCTAGCTGCTCAAAGAGTCTGCAGAGCCCCGGTTTTAAAGCTTGAATAAAAGTCAATTTCGCCCCACCCAAAGAGCAACTTTTAGTTAATTACTATATTAGAGGGAAGGTTAGATTCGATATAAGTTAACACTTAAAACTCCCTCACTCAACCAACTCCAATTTAAGCACTATAATGCAGCCCATCAGAGCAGTGGCAGTCATTCAGAAAATAAACAAAGAGTACAAAGCCAGCATGTTCCCATCAAAGTAAAGCATGGAGCCAACAAGCTCAGAGATTCCTGGATGTCAAGGAATACAGTAAGATTTTTAACAACACCAGGTTAAAGTCCAACAGGTTTATTTGGTAGCAAATGCCATTAGCTTTCGGAGCGCTGCTCCTTCGTCAGATGGAGTGGATATCTGCTCTCAAACAGGGCACAGAGACACAAAACCAAGTTACAGAATACTGATTAGAATGCGAATCTTTACAGCTAATCAAGTCTTAAAGATACAGACAATGTGAGTGGAGAGAGCATTAGGCA
The DNA here is from genome assembly GCF_964213995.1 of Mustelus asterias. Taxonomy (NCBI): domain Eukaryota; kingdom Metazoa; phylum Chordata; class Chondrichthyes; order Carcharhiniformes; family Triakidae; genus Mustelus; species Mustelus asterias. The sequence goes on along the minus strand of NC_135803.1, from coordinate 87,285,214 downwards.
CAGGTTAAAGAAATGTGTATTATCTCCAGACAGGACAGCCAGTGAGATTCTGCAGGTCCAGGCAGGCTGTGGGGGTTACCGATAGTGTGACATGAACCCAATATCCCGGTTGAGGCCGTCCTCATGTGTGCGGAACTTGGCTATCAGTCTCTGCTCAGCGACTCTGCACTGTGGTGTGTCGTGAAGGCCGCCTTGGAGAACGCTTACCCGAAGATCAGAGGCCGAATGCCCGTGACCGCTGAAGTGCTCCCCAACAGGAAGAGAACACGCTTGCCTGGTGATTGTTGAGCGGTGTTCATTCACCCATTGTCGTAGCGTCTGCATGGTTTTCCCAATGTACCATGCCTCGAGACACCCTTTCCTGCAGCGTATCATGTAGACAACGTTGGCCGAGTTGCAAGAGTATGTACCGTGTACCTGGTAGATGGTGTTCTCACGTGATATGATGGCATCCGTGTCAATGATCCGGCACGTCTTGCAGAGGTTGCTGTGGCAGGGTTGTGTGGTGTCGTGGTCACTGTTCTCCTGAAGACTGGGTAGTTTGCTGCGGACAATGGTCTGTTTGAGGTTGTGCAGTTGTTTGAAGGCAAGACTTTAACTTGGTGTTGTTAAACTTCTTACTGTGTTTACCCCAGTCCAACACCGGCATCTCCACACAGGAGAGGTGCCAAAGGACTGTGGGACAGCTAAAGTGGTGCCATTGTTCAAGAAGTGAAGTAGGGAAAACCCAGATAATTACAAGCCAGTGAGTCTAACTTCAGTGGTTGGGAAATTATTGGAAAAAATTCTGGGGGACAGAATTAATCTCCATTTGGAGACAGTAAGAAGTCTCACATCAGCAAGTTAAAGTCCAACAGGTTCATTTGGAATCATGAGCTTTTGGAGCACTGCTCCTTCATCAGGTGAGTGGAGAGGTAGATTTCACAAATACGGCATATATAGACAAAGACATAATTGCTTGATAATGGTTGGAATGTGGGTCTTTTCAGGTAATCAAGTCTTTACAGGTACAGACAGTGCGAGTGGAGATTGGGATAATCACAGATTAAAGAGGTGTGAGTTGTCTCAAACCAGGTCAGTTAATAGAATTTTGCAAGCCAAATGGTGGGGGTTACATGTAGTGTGCCATGAACCCAAGATCCCAGTTGAGGCTGCCCTCATGCGTGCGGAACTTTGCTATCAATTTCTGCTCAGCGATTCTGCGTTCTCATGTGTCTTGAAGGCCACCTTGGAGAACGCTTTCCCGAAGATCGGAGGCTGAATGCCCTTGTCTGCTGAAGTGCTCCCCGACCAGCAGGGACCACTCCTGCCTGGTGATTGTTGCGCGGTGTCCGTTCATCCGTTGTCGTAGCGTCTGCATGGTCTCACCGATGTACCACGCCTCGGGACATCCTTTCCTGCAGCGTATGAGGTAGACAACGTTGACCGAGTCACATGAGTATGTACCGTGTACCTGATGAATGGTGTTCTACTTGCCTTCAAACAACTGCGGAACCTCAAACAGACCATTGTTCGCAGCAAACTACCCAGCCTTCAGGAGAACAGAGACCATGACACCACACAACCCTGCCACAGCAACCTCTGCAAGACGTGCCGGTCATCGACATGGATACCACCATCACACATGAGAACACCGCCCACAGGGACACGGTACTTACTCATGCGACTCGGCCAACATTGTCTACCTCATATGCTGCAGGAAAGGATATCTTGAGGAGTGGAACATCAGCAAGACCATGCAGATGCTATGACAACGGATGAACGGACACCGCGTGACAATCGCCAAACAGGAGTGTTTCCTTCCAGTCAGGGAACACTTCAGCAGTCAAGGGCATTCAGCCTCTGATCTTCGGAGAAGTGTTCTCCAAAGCGGCCTTCAAGACACACGACAGCGCCGAATCGGCAAGCAGAAACTGATAGCCAAGTTCTGCACATATGAGGACGGCCTCAACCGGGATCTTGGGTTCATGTCACACTACATATAGCCCCCACCATTTGGCTGGGCTTGCAAAATCCTACTAACTGACGTGGCTTGAGACAATTCGCACCTCCTTAACCTGTGATTATCCCTCTCTCCACTCGCATTGTCTGTACCTGTAAAGACTTGATTACCTGAAAAGACTCGCATTCCAACCATTATCCTGAAATTATGTCTTTGTCTATATATGCCGTGTTTGTGAAATCTACCTCTCCACTCACCTGATGAAAGAGCAGCGCTCCGAAATCTCGTGATTCCAAATAAATCTGTTGGACTTTAACCTGGTGTTGTGAGACTTCTGACTGTGCCCACCCCAGCCCAACGCCGGCATCTCCACATCCATTTGGAGAGGCAAGGATTAATAAAGGATTGTCAGCATGGCTGTCAGGGGGAGATACTGTCTAAGAAATTTGATTGAATTGTTCGAGGAGGTAACTAGATGTATAGATGAGGGCAGTGTTGTTGATATAATCTACATGGACGTCAGTAAGGCTTTTGACAAGATCCCACATGGGAGTCTGACTAAGAAGATAAGAGTCCATGGGATCTAGATCAATTGGCTAATTGGATCCAAAATTGGCTTAGTTGCAGGAAGAAGTTTAACAACACCAGGTTAAAGTCCAACAGGTTTATTTGGTAACAAAAGCCACAAGCTTTCGGAGCGCTGCTCCTTCGTCAGGTGAGTGGGAGTTCTGTTCACAAACAGGGCATATAAAGACACAAACTCAATTTACAGAATAATGGTTGGAATGCGAATACTTACAGCTAATCAAGTCTTAAAGGTACAAACAATGTGAGTGGCAGGACTGTTCTCTTCCTGTTGGGGAGCACTTCAGCGGTCACGGGCATTCGGCCTCTGATATTCAGGTAAGCGTTCTCCAAGGCGGCCTTCACGACACACGACAGCGCAGAGTCGCTGAGCAGAAACTGATAGCCAAGTTCCGCACACATGAGGACGGCCTCAACCGGGATATTGGGTTCATGTCACACTATCTGTAATCCCCACCGCTTGCCTGGACTTGCAGAATTTCACTGGCTGTCCTGTCTGGAGACAATACACATCTCTTTGACCTGTCTTTGTGCTCTCTCCACTCACATTGTTTGTACCTTTAAGACTTGATTAGCTGTAAGCATTCGCATTCCAACCATTATTCTGTAAATTGAGTTTGAATCATAGAAACCCTACAGTACAGAAAGAGGCCATTCGGCCCATCGAGTCTGCACCGACCACAATTCCACCCAGGCCCCACCCCCATATCCCGCCATATTTTACCCACGAATCCCTCTAACCTACGCATCTCAGGACACTAAGGGGCAATTTATCATGGCCAATCAACCTAACCCACACATCTTTGGACTTTGTGAGTGTGTTTGTGTCTTTATATGCCCTGTTTGTGAACAGAATTCCCACTCACCTGACGAAGGAGCAGCGCTCCGAAAGCTTGTGGCTTTTGCTACCAAATAAACCTGTTGGACTTTAACCTGGTGTTGTGAGACTTCTTACTGTGTTTACCCCAGTCCAACACCGGCATCTCCACATCTTAGTTGCAGGAGGCAGAGGATGATGGTCAGAAGTTGTTTCTGTGACTGGAAATTTGTGTCCAGTGGTGTACCAGTGGGATCAGTGCTGGGTCCCGTGATGTTTGTAGTATACATTAATGTGAATGTTGCGGGTATGATCAGTAAGTTCACAGATGACACAAAAATTGATGGCGTGGTAAACAGTGAGGAGGAAAGCATTAGATTACAGGATGATATATGACAGGCTGGTCAGATGGACAAATGGAATTTAACCTTGAAAAATTGTAACCAATGCATTTTGGGAGGACTAAGGTGGCAAGGGAATACCCAATGAATGGTAAGTGCATCTTGGGGTGCATGTCCATAGATCCCTGAATACAACAGAATAGATAGATAAAGTGGTTAGGAAGTCATATGGGATACTTGCCTTTATTGGCTAAGGCATAGGATGCAATAGCAGGGAGGATACGATGGAGCTGTATAAAACTGTTAGGCCACAACTTAGAGTCATGTGTGCAGTTCTGGTCGACACACTTTTACAATGATGTGATTGCACTGGAGAGGGTGCAGAGGAGATTCACCAGGATGTTGCCTGGGCTGGAGCGTTCAGCTATGAAGAGAGGCTGGTTCGGCTGGGGTTGTTTTTCTTAGAACAGAGAAGGCTGAGGGGGGACCTGTTCGCGATATACAAAATTATGAGGGATATAAGAAAATGAGAATGTCAGTATATTGAAGGAGGAAGTGTTGGATAGCCTAAATTGCATTAAGGTAGACAAGTCCCCGAGGCCGGATGGGATCTATCCCAGGTTACTACAGGAGGCAAGGGAAGAAATAGCTGGGGCCTTAACAGATATCTCCACGTCCTCTTTGACCACATGCGAAGTTCCAGAGGACTGGAGAATAACCAGTATTGTTCCCTTGTTTAAGAAAGGAAGCAGGAATAATTCAGGAAATTATAGGCCGGTGAGCCTGACGTAAATATTGGGGAGGGTTTTGGAGATGATACTGAGGGACAGGATAGAAGCACATTTGGAAGAAAATGGACTAGTTAGTAACAAAGAACAATACAGCACAGGAACAGGCCCTTCGGCCCTCCAAGCCCACGCCGCTCCCTGGTCCAAACTAGACCATTCTTTTGTATCCCTCCATTCCCACTCCGTTCATGTGGCTATCTAGATAAGTCTTAAACATTCCCAGTGTGTCTGCCTCCACCACGTTACCCGGCAGCGCATTCCAGGCCCCCACCACCCTCTGTGTAAAATACATCGTTCTGATATCCGTGTTAAACCTCCCACCCCTCACCTTGAACCTATGACCCCTCGTGAACGTCACCACCGACCTGGGAAAAAGCTTCCCACCGTTCACCCTATCTATGCCTTTCATAATTTTATACACCTCTATTAGGTCACCCCTCATCCTCCGTATTTCCAGTGAGAACAACCCCAGTTTACCCAATCTCTCCTCATAACTAAGCCCTTCCATACCAGGCAACATCCTGGTAAACCCCTCTGCACTCTCTCTAAAGCCTCCACGTCCTTCTGGTAGTGTGGCGACCAGAACTGAACGCAGTATTCCAAATGCGGCCGAACCAACGTTCTATACAACTGCAACATCAGACCCCAACTTTTATACTCTATGCCCCGTCCTATAAAGGCAAGCATGCCATATGCCTTATTCACTACCTTCTCCACCTGTGACGTCACCTTCAAGGATCTGTGGACTTGCACACCCAGGTCCCTCTGCGTATCTACACCCTTTATGGTTCTGCCATTTATCGTAAAGCTCCCCCCTACGTTAGTTCTACCAAAATGCATCACTTCGCATTTATCAGGATTGAACTCCATCTGCCATTTCTTTGCCCAAATTTCCAGCCTATCTATATCCTTCTGTAGCCTCTGACAATGTTCCTCACTATCTGCAAGTCCAGCCATTTTTGTGTCGTCCGCAAACTTACTGATCACCCCAGTTACACCTTCTTCCAGATCGTTTATATAAATCACAAACAGCAGAGGTCCCAACACAGAGCCCTGCGGAACACCACTAGTCACAGGCATCCAGCCGGAAAAAGACCCTTCCACTACCACCCTCTGTCTTCTGTGACCAAGCCAGTTCTCCACCCATCTATCCACCTCCCCCTTTATCTCATGAGATCCAACCTTTTGCACCAACCTACCATGAGGGATTTTGTCAAACGCTTTACTAAAGTCCATATAGACGACATCCACGGCCCTTCCCTCGTCAACTATTCTAGTCACTTCTTCAAAAAACTCCACCAGGTTAGTGAGGCATGACCTCCCTCTCACAAAACCATGCCGACTATCGTTAATGAGTTTATTCCTTTCTAAATGCGCATACATCCTATCTCTAAGAATCCTCTCCAACAACTTCCCTACCACGGATGTCAAGCTCACCGGCCTATAATTTCCCGGGTTATCCTTCCTACCCTTCTTAAATAACGGGACCACATTAGCTATCCTCCAATCCTCTGGGACCTCACCTGTGTCCAGTGACGAGACAAAGATTTGCGTCAGAGGCCCAGCGATTTCATCTCTCGTCTCCCTGAGCAGCCTTGGATAGATTCCATCATGCCCTGGGGATTTGTCAGTCTTTATATTCCCTAAAAAACCTAACACTTCCTCCCTTGTAATGGAGATTTTCTCTAATGGGTCAACACTCCCCTCCGAGACACTCCCAGTCAACACATCCCTCTCCTTTGTGAATACCGACGCAAAGTATTCATTTAGGATCTCCCCTACTTCTTTGGGCTCTAAGCATAATTCCCCACTTTTGTCCCTGAGAGGTCCGATTTTTTCCCTGACAACCCTTTTGTTCCTAACGTACGAATAAAATGCCTTGGGATTCTCCTTAATCTTGTCTGCCAAGGACATTTCGTGACCCCTTTTTGCCCTTCTAATTCCTCGTTTGAGTTCTTTCCTACTTTCTTGTATTCCTCCAGAGCTCCCTCCGTTTTTAGCTGCCTGGACCTAACGTACACCTCTCTTTTCTTTTTGACCAATCCCTCAATTTCCCTGGTTATCCACGGTTCTCGAATCCTACCCTTCCTACCCTTCTTTTTTACAGGCACATGCCTATCCTGTCGCCCTTAAAAGACTCCCACATGCCAGATGTGGATTTACCCTCAAACAGCCTCTCCCAATCAACAGCTGCCAATTTCTGCCTAATCCCACTAAAGTTAGCCTTCCCCCAATCCAACACCTTACCCTTGGGACACCACTCATAGTGTACCCCCAACATAGTGACAGCGCCCTTCCTGTTTCTGAGCTCCACACACAGTGACTCGTTACACGACCCCTCTGAATTGTCCTCCCTCTGCACCACTGTAATATGCTCTCTAACTAATACTGCTACTCCCCCACCTCTTTTGGCCCCTCCTCTGTCTTGCCTAAAACACTTGTACCCCGGAATATTCAGCTGCCAGTCCTGTCCCTCTTTCAACCAAGTCTCTGTTACCGCAACCACATCCAAATTCCTCATAAACATTAAGGCCCTCAGGCAGCATGGTTTTATACGAAGAAAGTTATGTCTCACCAACTTGATTGAATTTTTTGAAGAGGTGACAAAGATAATTCATGAAGGAAGGGTTGTGGATGGACTTTATATGGACTTTAGAAAGGTGTTTGACAAGGTCCCACATTGCAGGCTGGTACAAAAACTAAAATCACATGGGATCCGGGTGGGCTGGCTAGACAGATACAGAATTGGCTTGGCCATAGAAGACAGAGAGTAGTGGTGGATGGGTGTTTTTCAGAATGGAGATCTGTAGCTCGTGGTGTCTGTTGTTTGTAGTATATATAAATGATCTGGAGGAAAATGTGAATGGTCTGATTAGTAAGTTTGCAGATGACATGAAGATTGGTGAAGTTGTCGGGGATTGTCAAAGGATGCAACCGAATATAGATAGATTTCAGACTTGTGCACAGAAATGGCAGATGGAGTTTACTCCGGACAAATGCGAGGTGACGCATTTCGGAGGGTAAAATTTAGGTGTGAATTACTCTGTTGGTATAGAACCCTGAAACATTAACATACAGAGAGATCTGGACGAGCAGGTCCATCGTTCCCTAAAAGTGGCAACACAGGTGACCAACATGATGAAGAAGACACATGGCATACTTGCCGTCATTGGCTGGGTCATTGAGTACAAGAGTTGGGAAATCATGTTGTAGCTATATAAAACCTTGGTTAGGCTGCGTTTGGAATATTGCGTGCAGTTCTGGTTGCCACGCTATCAGAAGGACTTGGAAGCTTTGGAGAGAGTGCAAAAAAGGATCACCAGGATGTTGCCTGGTCTTGAGGGTGTTGACTATGAGGAGAGGTTGAATAAACTAGGATTGTTTTCACTGGAAAGATGGAGGCTGAGAGGAAACCTAAAAGAGGTCTACAAAATTATGAGAGGCATAGACAGGGTGGATAGTCAGAGGCTACTTCCCAGGATGGAAGTGTCAATTCCAAGGGGACATAGGTTCAATGTGAGGGGGGAAAGTTTAGGGGAGATGTGCCTGGGAAGTTTTGCACGCAGAGAGTAGTGGGTGCTTGGAACGCGCTGCCAGAGGGGATGGTGGAATCAGGCACATTAGTAACATTTAAGAGGCATCTGGATGGGTACATGAATAGGGAGCGAATAGAGGGATACGGACCGAGTAAGGGCAGGAGGGTTTTTTTTGCTGTTTAGTTAGGGCATCATGATCAGCATGGGCTTGGAGGGCTGAAGGGCCTGTTCCTGTGCTGTAGTTTTCTTCGTTCTTCATTCTTTGTTTGTTCTATAAATAGGGTAGATCAGAAGAAATGTTTCCCCTTCGTAGAGGGGTCAATAACGAGGGGCATTGATTTAAGGTAAGGGCAGGAGAATTAGAGGGTATTTGAGGGAAAACTTTTTTACCCAGAGTGTGGCGGGAATCTGGAACTTACTGCCTGTAAAAGTGGAAGAGCAGGAATCCTCACAACATTTAAGAAGCATTTAGATGAGCACTTGAAACACCAAGTGCTGGAAAATGGATTAGAATAGATAGGTGCTTGATGGCTGGCATAGTCATGATGGGCTGAAGAACTTCTTTATGTGCTGTAGTAGCACAATGATCAATGTGCTGTTTAAAGCACAATCTCAACATTCGCTGCTATCTATGAGGATTTATGTAGAGAGACATCAAGGTTTCTGTTCATTTACACTTTCTAGTATTGTGCTCTTTTCTATTATTCATTTACAGGATGTAGGCATCGCTGGCTAGGCCAGCATTTATTGTCCATCTCTAATTGCTCTTGAGAACATGGTGGTGAGCTTCCTTCTTGAACTGCTGCACTCCCTGAGGTGTAGGTACACCCACAGTGCTGTTAAGGGAGGGTGTTTCAGGATTATGACCCAGCAACAGTGAAGGAAAGACAATACATTTCCAAGTCAGGATGGTGAGTGGCTTGGCGGGGAACCTCCAGGTGGTGGAGTTCCCAGGTATCTGCTACCCTTGTCCTTCTAGATGGTAGTGGTCATGGGTTTGGAAGCTGCTGCCTCAGGGCCTTTGGTGAGTTCCTGCAGTGCACTTTGTATATGGTACACATGGCTGCTGCTGTTCGTTGGTGGCCAAGGGAGTGAATGTTTGTTGATTGGGTGCCTATCAAGCGGGCTGATTTGTACTGGATGGAGTTGAGCTGCTTGAGTGTTGTTGGTGCTGCACCCATCCAGGCAAGTGGAGAGTATTCCATTACACTCCTGACTTGTGCCTTGCAGATGGTGGACAGGCTTTGGGGAGTCAAGAGGCAGGATCCCAAGCCTCTGACCTGCTCTTGTAGCCACAGTATTTATATGGTGGATCCAATTCAGTTCCTTGGTCAATGGTACCCCCCAGGATGTTGATAGTGGGGGACAGTGAAGGTAATGCCATTGAATGTCAACGGTCGATAGTTAGATTTTCTCTTGCTAGAGATGGTCATTATCTGGCACTTATGTGGTGCGAATATTACTTATCACTTGTCAGTCCAAGCCTGGGATGAAGGGTCAAATGGGATGAAGGAGTACAATATAAAGGGAAAGAATCTTAGTACTGTAGAGGATCAGAAGGACCTTGGGATCCGGGTCCATAGGACTCTAAAATCGGCCCCGCAGGTGGAGGAGGTGGTTAGGAAGGCGTATGGTGTGCTGGCCTTTATCAATCGAGGGATTGAGTTTAGGAGTCCGGGGATAATGATGCAGCTATATAAGACCCTCGTCAGACCCCACTTGGAGTACTGTGCTCAGTTCTGGTCGCCTCACTATAGGAAGGATGTGGAAAAGATTGAAAGGGTGCAGAGGAGATTTACAAGGATGTTGCCTGGATTGAGTGGCATGCTTTATGAGGATAGGCTGAGGGAGCTCGGTCTTTTATCCTTGGAGAGACGAAGGATGAGAGGAGACCTAATAAAGGCGTATAAGATGTTGAGAGGCATAGATCGGGTGGACTCTCAGAGGCTTTTTCCCAGGGTGGAAATGTCTGCTACGAGAGGACACAGGTTTAAGGTGCTGGGGGGTAGGTACAGGGGAGATGTTAGGGGTAAGTTTTTCACACAGAGGGTGGTGGGCGAGTGGAATCGGCTGCCGTCAGTGGTGGTGGAGGCGAACTCAATAGGGTCTTTTAATAGTCTCCTGGATGAGTACATGGAGCTTAATAGGATGGAGGGTTATAGGTAGGTCTAGAAGGTAGGCATGTGTTCGGCACAACCTGTGGGGCCTAAGGGCCTGTTTGTGCTGTAGTTTTTCTATGTTTCTAAGCCTGGATATTGTCCAAGCCTTGCTGTTTTTAGACACGGATTGCTTTGATCTTGCATTGTGTTGCTGGTGATGTTCTTTTCACAGGCGATGTCCTACTTTAAGAATAAAGAATAAAGAATTTTTGCTGGAAGTTAGAGGAGTTTCTTCAAGGATTATTGACTTAATTTGTACCCTTCTCATTCAGATCATCCAGGGCTCAATAGTATGAGTCAGATTGGAAAGTTCCAAGATAAAGCACAGATGGAGTTACAGGATTATGTACAAAAAACATATCCTGAAGATAGCTACAGGTAGGATCCAGCTATAAACAATATTACAGGCTTTCACACATTCTCACAACCATTAGCATCAGTTTTAATCTTCAGCTACATCTTTCATCTCAAATCATGGTGTATCAATGATAGTTCAGTGTCAACAGCTCTGCTCTCAACACAATTTGCGCAATTGCTAGTCTAGAAGTGTTCCTGTTATTCGTAGGATGTATGAGAGATTATTTGGGGCTGCAAGCCCCTGGCGGGTATCACAATGGCTTGTTGAATCAGGTGTTAGGGCAAACACAGAATTCTTGCCGGGTGGCAAACCCATTGTGTATCTCCGTGTCCACTGTGCTGGCCCTAATCAGATTTCTGAACAGAGCAGGCAAGAACCTGATGAATATCAATTAAATATCATTTTTGTGACATTAACAGGATTGAGGCCGGCTGCTCCGGCTTCCCGTTATGCTTCCAGTAGGATGTCCAGCGGGCAGGATTTGGTACATGTCCTAACAAGCGTGGACTTAGCACCTTGGAGTTCAAGAAGCCAAGTGTTCTGCCTAATGTACCCCTCTGCCACTTGCAGACAACAGAGGGAGGGTCCCCCCCAGGACCATGGAGTTTGAGTGGGCTTGGACTTGGGTGAAGAGCTTGACTTCGGGTCTCTCCCCAGGATGGGTCTCTTGTGGTTGGACCGCCCTTCTAGCACTGGGAAAAGTGGAGTTCATTCTTAGCATGGTGATCTCAGGCAGCTATCAGTTAAAAATCTTCACTCTTGTCTGTGTAGTGTGAAACCTTTGAAGTGGCCCGGTCACTTTATGTCCCCTGGACACCAGGTATCCTTCATGATCACAGCAGCAGTCCATTCTATAGAATAATGGCCCTTTCTCTCTCTCAGAAGCTCCAGGTCTGAGCAGACCCCTTTTTGGTTCTATGACTGACAAGAGATATCAGTTTCACGAAGGGGATTCCCTTTTGTAGCTTGGATGAACCGCCGGTGCAGCCGGACCACTTTGAACTTCGCTGATCGACAGCTGCAGAGCAGATCAAATAGTTCATTGTTGATATGATCTAGTAAGCCTCAGGTACTTCCTCTTTTCACCACACCTACTCACTCAGCCACATTCTTTAAACATTGCATTTTTTTCCTAGTCTCTGAGTGTTCCAGCTCAAATGCATTGAAAAGCCTTGTTTACATTCAATTTCACACTCCAGTACCTTTAAATAACCTCTTGGTTAATAGGTAGGGACCATTACACAGCAGTCAGGAACTTTGTTTTTGTTTCCATTCAAGGTTGAATACACCTCTAGTACTTCCTCTTTTCTAAGCACAATGTTTATAAATAGGCCTGTTCTGTTAGGCAAGGTAAGCGTTTTAACAACACCAGGTTAAAGTCCAATAGGTTTATTTGGTAGCAAATGCCATGAGCTTCGGAGCCCTGCTCCTTCGTCAGATGGAGTGGATATCTGCTACCGCAAACTGAGAGACAAGTACAGGCTTTTTCACAGTCAGGCAGGAGTTTTCACATCCTCCTTTGTAACCGTTTATAAACATGCTTGTTCTTAATCGCAGTGTTTATAAACCAGCATGTTCTTTGATCTGAAAACCTTGACTGACTTTTTTTTCCCATAGTGGGCCTTATTTTACCAAAACTTCAACGAGCCGGAAATCGCGCGGTAAAGTTGGGCATCGGGCCTATACCGCGATCTGCACCCGATTCCGAGCAGATCGCGGCTTTACCGACACCCGGTTTGGGCACAGGTCCGGCCCGCGCCCGAATCTGGCGGCCCGACGATTTAAATGCATTAGCATGCATTTAAATCGACTTAATGAACCGCGTGCCCAACCCTACCGCCAAATCCCACTTTACCGTCTTCTGGCCCGTTCCGGATCCGCGCTTTTAGCGACCTGCAGAATAAAAGTCCGAAGCGGATTTCTATTCTGCAGGGGAACCTCCGAAGCCCTCTCTGTCCTTGTGAAGTCACCATCCTCCTCGACCATCCTTCATGGACCCCCCCGCTAACCACCCCGGCAGACCCCCCCCCCCCCCGGATCAGACCCCCCCGGGAGGCAGGCCCCCCTCAGCAGAGCACACCGCCAACCTACCTCGATCGCTGGTCTCCTTCCACCATCCTTCCGTTAGCAAGATAAGCTGTATGTTCCTCAGCTAGATCCACTTTGGTCATCAAAGATGATCTTTCTGCCTTGTGGGTCCATCTGGCTCACCAAGTCAGTTACAACACTGCGCTCAGCATCTACTGAACCATCTTGGATACAAAGGATAATGAATGGTACTGGTCAATCTTCCTGGTGCTATCAGTACTGTAACACCAGGAATGGCTGCCAACACCAAGGATATAATTTTTAGCATAAGCAAGGCTTACATGCAGAACCCTAATGCCATTATCCTTTGTATCCAAGATGGTTCAGTAGATGCTGAACGCAGTATTGTAACTGACTTGGTGAGCCAGATGGACCCGTCACACCCCCTCTCCTCCTCCCACACCTCCCCCCCCCCCCCCCCCCCCCCGCCGCCCCCCAGATGATCTGGGTCAGAGAGCCGCTCTCTGCTTTTTTCTCCCCGCCCGGGCACGCTGCTTCGGATTTTTTTTTGAACTGTGCATGCGCAGTTCAGAGCTCCGATCGGTCCGGCAGCGCTAAGCCCCACCCACAGCGTGAATCGGACCGGAACCGGCAAATAGCGTATGGGCGCACTGGAAAGAGGATTCCAGGCTCAGATCTATTTGACGTCCAGATTCGGCACTTAGACTCAAAATGGTAAAATCAGGCCCAGTGAGTCTTCTTCAGTCACTCATGTTGGAATAGCATGCTTGCGCTGGACGTAGTTTTCAATCATAGAAGAGACTGGCACCACTCCCCCTGCCACCTTCGTAGTGGTAGTTGAGCCCTCTGACTGGGGGAGGGGGGGGGGGTAGTCAGGTCACCCATGCCTACGTAATGTGGGGGAGGGGATGGTGGGAGGAGGCCCCTCTATGCTGAGGAGTTGGGAGAGCTCCCCTTGTCAGCATGAGTTGCCATGACCATTGTGGGGGGAGGGGAGGAACGCTGAGATTGGGGCACCCCTTAAAAACAGCTCCCCGATCTTTGTGAAGCTAGAGGTTCTGGCGCATTTCCCATAGAGGATTTTTTTTCTCCCCTAAAAGTGGTTGAATCCCACCTGGGAGATGCTGTTAACGCCTGCAGGAAACATAGAAACATAGAAAAACTACAGCACAAAACAGGCCCTTCGGCCCCACAAGTTGTGCCAAACATATCCCTACCTTCTAGGCCTACCTCTAACCCTCCATCCTATTAAGTCCCATGTACTCATCCAGGAGTCTCTTAAAAGACCCTATTGAGTTTGCCTCCACCACCACTGACGGCAGCGGATTCCACTTGCCCACCACCCTCTGTGTGAAAAACTTCCCCCAACATCTCCCCTGTACCTACCCCCCAGCACCCTTAAACCTGTGTCCTCTCGTAGCAGCCATTTCCACCCTGGGAAAAAGCCTCTGAGAGTCCACCCGATCTATGCCTCTCAACATCTTATACACCTCTATTAGGTCTCCATTAAGTGAATGTGGTAAACCACTGGTAAACCACTGTTAGCTTATTGCCTGTGTGTGTGACATGCCTGGACACGTCCCTGCTGGCCCTGCCTGGGACTCCTCCCCCCCTGGTCCAGGTATAAAGGTGACTGCTCCCCACCTCCTGCCTCAGTCTCTGGACCAGTTCATCGGCATGGGTGTGCTCCAAGTCTTTTGCTAATAAAAACCTATTTGTTCTTGCATACAAACTAGTCTTTGCTTGATTGACAATGCATCAATTTGGTTCTGGTTCTTCGACTGGTGGGAGCACTTCAAACTAAAATGGGAAAATCGTGCTCAGAAAGAAAATATCGGTTGGTGAAGGTATGAAATAGATGTGAAGATATGAAAGAACCTATTTAGAAGTTAATTTTTTTAATCAAACAAGTCATCTCCTGATATGGGAAAAAATTGCAATTTCAATACCTTCTACTGCAACACATAGACAGGCTGTTCTGATTGACTGCAGTAAGCTTGGTTATAACAGGTACAAGAGATGGCGGAGCAGTTGAAAAGGGATTTCACAATGAGTGCAGTACCACAGTCACTTAGCATTAAGTAGGGAAGGAGGTAGATTGTCCAATATATGAATATAGGGGACCGAGGCTGGGTAATTGTCAACATTGTGTAAATATGTAAGGACGAGGTCATTCAATCATCCTATCAACACCACTCACTCATTGACTCACCAATAAATACTCATTCAGCTCCATTCATGCACAGTGAAACTTGTTCCAGCATGATCATTACATCAGCAGGAGAGAATTTCAATAAAATCTGATTCATTTCACTTGACAGATTAGCCCGAATACTCCTTCGTCTCCCAGCTCTTCGATTGATGAATTCAAGCATTACAGAGGAGCTCTTCTTTACGGGCCTGATTGGAAATGTTCAGATTGACAGCATCATTCCTTACATCCTGCGAATGGAAACTGCAGAATACAACAGCCAGATCATTGGTACATCAGCGTGATAATATACAGCTCAGCGTCCAGACTCCAACCAAGCTGAGCAGCTGCAGAAGCAGAGAGAAAGAGAGCAGATTACTGAAGTATTCAGAGAAGAAACGGATCAATTGCACACAGCTCACTGCAGCAACTGTTCACAACATCCACGTCTCCCTGCACCCACCGCTCCCTGCACCCACCGCTCCGTGCACCCACCGCTCCCTGCACCCACCGCTCCCTGCACCCACCGCTCCGTGCACCCACCGCTCCGTGCACCCACCGCTCCCTGCATCCACCGCTCCCTGCACCCACCGCTCCCTGCACCCACCGCTCCCTGCACCCACCGCTCCCTGCACCCACCGCCCCCGCGCCCACCGCTCCCTGCACCCCTGCTCACTGCACCCACTGCTCACTGCACCAACAGCACATTGCAAAAAAAGCTCACTGCACCAACAGCGCACTGCACCAACAGCGCACTACACCAGCAGCACACTGCACCAACAGCACACTGCACCAACAGCACACTGCACCAACAGCACACTGCACCAAAAGCTCACTCCATCCACTGCTCACTCCACCCACTGCAGCCATTGCACACTGCATCCACGTCTCCCTGCACCCACTGCTCCCTGCACCCACTGCTCCCTGCCTCCACTGCTCCCTGCACCCACTGCTCCCTGCATCCACTGCTCCCTGCACCCACTGCTCCCTGCACCCACTGCTCCCTGCACCCACTGCTCCCTGCACCCACTGCTCTCTGCACCCACAGCTCTCTGCACCCACTGCTCACTGCACCCACTGTTCTCTGCACCCACGGCTCTCTGCACCCACTGCTCCCTGCACCCACTGCTCTCTGCACCCACAGCTCTCTGCACCCACTGCTCACTGCACCCACTGTTCTCTGCACCCACGGCTCTCTGCACCCACTGCTCTCTGCACCCACTGCTCCCTGCACCCACTGCTCTTTGCACCCACTGCTCTCTGCACCCACGGCTCTCTGCACCCACTGCTCTCTGCACCCATTGTATCTGCAGCACTGCACTCTGCACCCACTGCTCCCTGCACCCACGGCTCCCTGCACCCACGGCTCCCTGCGCCCCCGGTTCCCTGTGCTCCCTGCGCCCCCGCCTCGCCGCACCCCCGGCTCCCCGCGCCCCCGGCTCCCCGCGCCACTGGCTCCCCGAGCCCACCGCTCCCTGCGCCCCTGGCTCCCCGAGCCCACCGCTCCCTGCGCCCCTGGCTCCCCGAGCCCACCGCTCCCTGCGCCACCGGCTCCCTGCGCCCCCGCCTCGCCGCACCCCCGGCTCCCCGCGCCCCCGGCTCCCCGCGCCACTGGCTCCCCGAGCCCACCGCTCCCTGCGCCCCTGGCTCCCCGAGCCCACCACTCCCTGCGCCCCCGGCTCCCTGTGCCCCCTGCGCCCCCGGCTGCCTGCACCCCCGGCTCCCTGCACCCCCGGCTCCCTGCACCCCCGGCTCCCTGCACCCCTGGCTCTCTGCACCCCCGGCTCACTGCGCCCCCTGCTCACTGCGCCCCCTGCTCACTGCGCCCCTTGCTCTCTGCGCCCCGTGTTCACTGCCGCCCTCTGCTCACAGCACCCACTGCTGACTGCGCTCACTGCGCCCACTGCTCATTGCGCCCACTGCTCACTGCGCCCACTGCTCTCTGCGCCCACTGCTCTCTGCACCCACTGTTCTCTGCACCCACTGTTCTCTACGTCCACCGTTATGTGTGCCCACCCCTCTCTGCGCCGACCGCTCCCTGTACACCGTGCTCCCTGTACCCACTGCTCACTGCGCCCCCTGCCCACTGCGCCCCCTGCTCACTGCGCCCCCTGTTCACTGCGCCCCCTGTTCACTGCGCCCCCTGTTCACTGCGCCCCCTGTTCACTGCGCCCCCTGTTCACTGCGCCCCCTGTTCACTGCGCCCTCTGCTCACTGCGCCCCCGCTCACTGCGCCCTGTTCTCACTGCGCCCTGTTCTCACTGCGCCCCGTGCTCACTGCGCCCCGTGCTCACTGCGCCCCGTGCTCACTGCGCCCCCTGCTGCTCACTGCGCCCCCTGCTGCTCACTGCGCCCCCTGCTGCTCACTGCACCCCCTGCTCACTGCGCCCCCTGCTCACTGCACACCATGCTCACTGTGCCCCCCTGCTCACTCCGCCCCCCTGCTCACTGCGCCCCCTGCTCACTGCGCCCCCTGCTCACTGCGCCCCCTGCTCACTGCGCCCCCTGCTCACTGCGCCCCCTGCTCACTGCGCCCCCTGCTCACTGCGCCCACTGCTCTCTGCGCCCACTGCTCTCTGCCCCCACTGCCCTCTGCGCCCCCGCTCCCTGCGCCCACTGCTCTCTGCGCCCACTGCTCAGTGCGCCCACTGCTCTCTGCGCCCACTGCTCTCTGCCCCCACTGCTCTCTGCGCCCACTCTTCTCAGCGCCCTCTGTTCTCTGCGTCCACCGTTCTGTGCGCCCACCGCTCTGTGTGCCCACCGCTCTGTGCGCCCACCGCTCTCTGTGCCCACGGCTCTGTGCGCCCACCGCTCTGTGCGCCCCCCGCTCTCTGTGCCCCCGCTCTCTGTGCCCCCGCTCTCAGTGCCCACCGCTCTCTGTGCCCACGGCTCTGTGCGCCCACCGCTCTGTGCGCCCCCCGCTCTCTGTGCCCCCGCTCTCAGTGCCCACCGCTCTCTGTGCCCACGGCTCTGTGCGCCCACCGCTCTGTGCGCCCCCCGCTCTGTGCGCCCACCGCTCTCTGTGCCCACGGCTCTGTGCGCCCACCGCTCTCTGTGCCCCCGCTCTGTGCGCCCACCGCTCTCTGCGCCCACCACTCTCTGCGCCCACCACTCTCTGCGCTCACCACTCTTTGTGCCCACCGCTCTCTGTGCCCACCACTCTCTGCGCCCACCACTCTCTGCGCCCACCACTCTCTGCGCCCACCACTCTCTGCGCTCACCACTCTTTGTGCCCACCGGTCAGTGCGCCCACCGCTCTCTGTGCCCACCGCTCTCTGCGCCCACCACTCTCTGCGCCCACCACTCTCTGCGCCCACCACTCTCTGCGCCCACCGCTCTCTGCGCCCACCACTCTCTGCGCCCACCACTCTCTGCGCCCACCGCTCTGTGCGCCCACCACTCTCTGCGCCCACCGCTCTCTGTGCCCACCACTCTCTGCGCCCACCGCTCTCTGTGCCCACCACTCTCTGCGCCCACCACTCTCTGCGCCCACCGCTCTCTGCGCCCACCGCTCTCTGCGCTCACCACTCTCTGCGCCCACCACACTCTGCGCTCACCACTCTCTGCGCCCACCGCTCTCTGCGCCCACCGCTCTCTGCGCTCACCGCTCTCTTCGCCCACCGCTCTCTGTGCCCACCACTCTCTGCGCCCACCACTCTCTGCGCCCACCACTCTCTGCGCCCACCACTCTCTGCGCCCACCACTCTCTGCGCCCACCGCTCTCTGCGCTCACCACTCTCTGCGCCCACCGCTCTCTGCGCCCACCACTCTCTGCGCTCACCACTCTCTGCGCCCACCACTCTCTGCGCCCACCGCTCTCTGCGCTCACCACTCTCTGCGCCCACCACTCTCTGTGCCCACCACTCTGTGCCCACCGCTCTCTGTGCCCACCACTCTCTGCGCCCACCACTCTCAGCTCCCACCGCTCTCTGCGCTCACCACTCTCTGCGCCCACCACTCTCAGCTCCCACCGCTCTCTGCGCTCACCACTCTCTGCGCCCACCGCTGTGTGCGCCCACCGCTCTGTGCGCACACCACTCTCTGCGCCCACCACTCTCTGCGCCCACCGCTCTCTGCGCCCACCACTCTCTGCGCCCACCGCTCTCTGCGCCCACCGCTCTCTGCGCTCACCGCTCTCTTCGCCCACCACTCTCTGCGCCCACCACTCTCTGCGCCCACCGCTCTCTGCGCCCACCACTCTCTGCGCCCACCGCTCTCTGTGCCCACCGCTCTCTGTGCCCACCACTCTCTGCGCCCCCCACTCTCTGCGCCCACCGCTCTCTGCGCTCACCACTCTCTGCGCCCACCGCTCTCTGCGCCCACCACTCTCTGCGCTCACCACTCTCTGCGCCCACCACTCTCTGCGCCCACCGCTCTCTGCGCTCACCACTCTCTGCGCCCACCACTCTCTGTGCCCACCACTCTGTGCCCACCGCTCTCTGTGCCCACCACTCTCTGCGCCCACCACTCTCAGCTCCCACCGCTCTCTGCGCTCACCACTCTCTGCGCCCACCACTCTCAGCTCCCACCGCTCTCTGCGCTCACCACTCTCTGCGCCCACCGCTGTGTGCGCCCACCGCTCTGTGCGCACACCACTCTCTGCGCCCACCACTCTCTGCGCCCACCACTCTCTGCGCCCACCGCTCTCTGCACCTCCAGCTCCCTGGACCCCTGCTCCCTGCACTGCCTGCTTCCTGCACATCCGGCGCACTGCGCCCCCTGCTTACTGCGGCCCCTGATCACTGCACTCCCTATTCACTGCGCCCGCTCCTCACTGCACCCCCAGTTCACTGCGCCCCCTGTTCACTGCGCCCCCTGCTCACTGCGCCCCCTGCTCACTGCACCCCCTGCTCACTGTACCCCCTGCTCACTGCGCCCCCTGCTCACTGCGCCCCTTGCTCACTGCGCCCATTGCTCACTGCGCCCCCTGCTCACTGCGCCCCTGCTCAGTGCGCCCCTTGCTCACTGCGCCCCCTGTTCACTGCGCCCCCTGTTCACTGCGTCCCCTGCTCACTGCGCCCCCTGCTCACTGCGCCCCCTGCTCACTGCGCCCCCTGCTCACTGCGCCCCCTGCTCACTGCGCCCCCTGCTCACTGCGCCCCCTGCTCACTGCGCCCCCTGCTCACTGCGCCCCCTGCTCCCTGCGCCCCCTGCTCACTACTCCTCCTGCTCACTGCACTCATTGCTCACTACATGGGTGGCACGGTGTCACAGTGGTTAGCTGTTCTGCGTCACACCGTCAGGTGCGCGGGTTCAATTCCAGTGTTGGGAAACTGTGTGGATGCTGCATGTTCTCCCCGTGTCAGCGTGTTTTCCCCGGGTGTTCTGGTTTACTCCCACACTCGAAAGATGTGCTGATTCTGTGTTTTGTCCATGTAAATGTTCCCTCAGTATACCCAAACAGGCGACGGAGCATGCCGGCTCGGGGATTTTCACAATAACTTCATTCAGGTGTTAATGAAAGCCTACTAATAAATAATGTTTAAAACTTAAAACTCACTGCTCCCACTGCGCACGGCACCCACTGCGCACGGCACCCACTGCTCTCTGCACTCACTGCTCCCGGCACCCACTGCGCCCTGCACCCACTGCTCCCTGCACCCACTGCTCCCTGCACCCACTGCTCCCTGCACCCACTGCTCCCTGCACCCACTGCTCCCTGCACCCACTGCTCCCTGCACCCACTGCTCTCTGCACCCACTGCTCTCTGCACCCATGGCTCTCTGCACCCAGGGCTCTCTGCACCCACTGCTCCCTGCACCCACTGCTCTCTGCACCCACTGCTCCCTGCACCCCCGGCTCCCTGCACCCCCGGCTCCCTGCACCCCCGGCTCCCTGCACCCCCGGCTCCCTGCACCCCCGGCTCCCTGCACCCCCGGCTCCCTGCGCCCACCGCTCCCTGCGCCCACCGCTCCCTGCACCCACCGCTCCCTGCGCCCTCCGCTCCACACGCCCATCGCTCCCTGCGCCCACCGCTCCCTGCGCCCTCCGCTCCCTGCACCCACGCTCCCTGCGCCCTCCGCTCCCCGCGCCCATCGCTCCCTGCGCCCTGCATTCCCCGCGCCCATCGCTCCTTGCGCCCTCTGCTCCCCGCGCCCATCGCTCTCTGCGCCGACCACTACCTACGCCCACCGCTCCATGCGCCCACCGCTCCGTGCGCCCAATGCTCCCGGCACCCCCTGCTCCCTGCACCCCCTGATCCCTGCCACCACGGCTCCCTGCACCCAAGGCTCTGTGCACCGACGGCTCCCTGCGCTCCCTGCGCCCCCTGCTCCCTGCACCCACGGCTCCCTGCGCCACCTGCTCCCTGCACCCACGGCTCCCTGCACCCACGGCTCCCTGCACCCACGATTCCCTGTGCCCCATGCTCCCTGCACCCACGGCTCCCTGCACCCACCGCTCCCTGCACCCACCGCTCCCTGCGCCCCCTGCTCCCTGCACCCACGGCTCCCTGCACCCACTGCTCCCTGCACCCACGGCTCCCTGCACCCACCGCTCCCTGCGCCCCCTGCTCCCTGCACCCACGGCTCCCTGCACCCACGACTCCCTGTGCCCCCTGCTCCCTGCACCCACGACTCCCTGCACCCACGGCTCCCTGCGCCCCCTGCTCCCTGCACCCACGGCTCCCTGCACCCACGACTCCCTGCACCCACGGCTCCCTGCACCCACGACTCCCTGTGCCCCCTGCTCCCTGCACCCACGACTCCCTGTGCCCCCTGCTCCCTGCATCCAGGGCTCCCTGCACCCACGACTCCCTGCGCCCCCTGCTCCCTGCACCCACGACTCCCTGCACCCACGGCTCCCTGCACCCACTGCTCCCTGCACCCACGACTCCCTACACCCACGGCTCCCTGCACCCACGACTCCCTACACCCACGACTCCCTGCACCCACAGCTCCCTGCACCCACTGCTCCCTGCACCCATGACTCCCTACACCCACGGCTCCCTGCACCCACGACTCCCTACACCCACGGCTCCCTGCACCCACGGCTCCCTGCACCCACTGCTCCCTGCACCCACGGCTCCCTGCACCCACGATTCCCTGTGCCCCCTGCTCCCTGCACCCACGGCTCCCTGCACCCACCGCTCCCTGCGCCCTCTGCTCCCTGCACCCACGGCTCCCTGCACCCACGACTCCCTGTGCCCCCTGCTCCCTGCACCCACGACTCCCTGCACCCACGGCTCCCTGTGCCCCCTGCTCCCTGCACCCACGGCTCCCTGCACCCACGACTCCCTGCACCCACGGCTCCCTGCACCCACGACTCCCTGTGCCCCCTGCTCCCTGCACCCACGACTCCCTGTGCCCCCTGCTCCCTGCACCCAGGGCTCCCTGCACCCACGACTCCCTGCGCCCCCTGCTCCCTGCACCCACGACTCCCTGCACCCACGGCTCCCTGCACCCACTGCTCCCTGCACCCACGACTCCCTACACCCACGGCTCCCTGCACCCACGACTCCCTACACCCACGACTCCCTGCACCCACAGCTCCCTGCACCCACTGCTCCCTGCACCCACGACTCCCTACACCCACGGCTCCCTGCACCCACGACTCCCTACACCCACGGCTCCCTGCACCCACGGCTCCCTGCACCCACTGCTCCCTGCACCCACGGCTCCCTACACCCACGGCTCCCTGCACCCACGACTCCCTGCACCCACGGCTCCCTGCACCCACTGCTCCCTGCACCCACGGCTCCCTGCACCCACTGCTCCCTGCGCCCCCGGCTCCCTGCGCCCCCGGCTCCCTGCGCCCTCCGCTCCCTGCGCCCTCCGCTCTCTGCGCCCTCCGCTCCCTGCGCCCTCCGCTCGCCACGCCCATCGCTCCCCGCGCCCTCCATTCCCCGCGCCCATCGCTCCTGTGCCCACCGCTCCGTGCGCCCAATGCTTCCTGCACCCCCTGCTCCCTGCACCCCCTGATCCCTGCCACCACGACACCCTGCCACCACGACTCCCTGCCACCACGACTCCCTGCACCCACGACTCCCTGCACCCACGGCTCCCTGCACCCACGGCTCCCTGCACCCACGGCTCCCTGCACCCACGGCTCCCTGCACCCACGGCTCCCTGCACCCACGGCTCCCTGCACCCACTGCTCCCTGCACCCACGACTCCCTACACCCACGGCTCCCTGCACCCACGGCTCCCTGCACCCACGACTCCCAGCACCCAGGGCTCCCTGCACCCACTGCTCCCTGCACCCACGGCTCCCTGCACCCACTGCTCCCTGCACCCACGGCTCCCTACACCCACGGCTCCCTGCACCCACTGCTCTCTGCACGCACCGCTCCCTGCGCCCCCGGCTCCCTGCGCCCACCGCTCCCTGCGCCCTCCGCTCCCTGCGCCCACCGCTCCCTGCGCCCCCAGCTCCCTGCGCCCCCGGCTCCCTGCGCCCCCGGCTCCCTGCGCCCTCCGCTCCCTGCGCCCTCCGCTCCCTGCGCCCTCCGCTCCCTGCGCCCTCCGCTGCCTGCGCCCTCCGCTCGCCACGCCCATCGCTCCCCACGCCCAGCGCTCCCCGCGCCCTCCATTCCCCGCGCCCATCGCTCCTGTGCCCACCGCTCCGTGCGCCCAATGGTTCCTGCACCCCCTGCTCCCTGCACCCCCTGATTCCTGCACCCCCTGATCCCTGCCACCACGACACCCTGCCACCACGACTCCCTGCACCCACGGCTCCCTGCACCCACGGGTCCCTGCACCCACGGCTCCCTGCACCCACGTCTCCCTGCACCCACGGCTCCCTGCACCCACGACTCCCTGCACCCACGGCTCCCAGCACCCACGGCTCCCTGCACCCACGGCTCCCTGCACCCACGGCTCCCTGCACCCACGACTCCCTGCACCCACGACTCCCTGCACCCACGGCTCCCTCCACCCACTGCACCCTGCACCCACGGCTCCCTGCACCCACGGCTCCCTGCACCCACGGCTCCCTGCACCCACGGCTCCCTCCACCCACTGCACCCTCCACCCACTGCACCCTGCACCCACGGCTCCCTGCACCCACGGCTCCCTGCACCCACGGCTCCCTGCGACCATGACTCCCTGCACCCACTGCTCCCTGCACCTGAGGCTCCCTGTACCCACGGCTCCCTGCACCCATGGCACCCTGCACCCACTGCTCCCTGCACCCACGACTCCCTGCGACCACGACTCCCTGCACCCACTGCTCCCTGCACCTGAGGCTCCCTGTACCCACGGCTCCCTGCACCCATGGCACCCTGCACCCACGGCTCCCTGCACCCACGACTCCCTGCGACCACGACTCCCTGCGCCCACTGCTCCCTGCACCTGAGGCTCCCTGTACCCACGGCTCCCTGCACCCATGGCACCCTGCACCCACTGCTCCCTGCACCCACGGCTCCCTGCACCCAAGGCTCCCTGCACCCATGGCTCCCTGCACCCACTGCTCCCTGCACCCTCGGCTCCCTGCACCCACTGCTCCCTGCACCCACGGCTCCCTGCACCCTCGGCTCCCTGCACCCACGACTCCCTGCACCCACGACTCCCTGCGCCCACGACTCCCTCCGCCCACGGCTCCCTGCACCCACGACTCCCTCCGCCCACGGCTCCCTGCACCCACGGCTCCCTGCACCCACGGCTCCCTGCACCCACGGCTCCCTGCACCCATGGCTCCCTACACCCACGACTCCCTGCACCCACGACTCCCTGCACCCACGGCTCCATGCACCCACGGCTCCCTGCACCTGAGGCTCCCTGCACCCACTGCTCCCTGCACCCACTGCTCCCTGCACCCATGGCTCCATGCACCCACGGCTCCCTGCACCTGAGGCTCCCTGTACCTGAGGCTCCCTGCACCCACTGCTCCCTGCACCCATGGCTCCCTGCACCCATGGCTCCCTGCACCCACTGCTCCCTGCACCCACTGCTCCCTGCACCCACTGCTCCCTGCACCCACGGCTCCCTGCACCCAAGGCTCCCTGCACTCATGGCTCCCTGCACCCATGGCTCCCTGCACCCACTGCTCCCTGCACCCACGCCTCCCTGCACCCACGGCTCCCTGCACCCACGACTCCCTGCACCCACGAATCCCTGCACCCAGTGCTCCCTGCACCCACAGCTCCCTGCACCCACGACTCCCTGCGCCCACGACTCCCTCCACCCACGGCTCCCTGCACCCACGACTCCCTGCACCCACGACTCCCTGCACCCACGACTCCCTGCACCCACGGCTCCCTGCACCTGAGGCTCCCTGCACCTGAGGCTCCCTGCACCTGAGGCTCCCTGCATCTGAGGCTCCCTGCACTTGAGGCTCCCTGCACCCATGGCTCCTTGCACCCATGGCTCCTTGCACCCATGGCTCCCTGCACCCATGGCTCCCTGCGCACCCGTCTCCCTGCGCACCTAGCTCCCTGCGCACCTAGCTCCCTGCGCACCTAGCTCCCTGCGACGCATGCTCACTGTGCCCGCTGCTCACGGCACCTGCTGCTCACTGCGCTCGCTGCTCACTGCACCCACTGCTCACCGCACTCACTGCTCCCTGAACCCACTGCGCTCTGCACCCACTGCTCCATGCACCCACTGCCCCCTGCACCCACTGCTCCCTGCACCCACCCCCCTGCACCCACTGCTCCCTGCACCCACCGCTCCCTGCACCCCCTGCACCCACTGCTCCCTGAACCCACTGCGCTCTGCACCCACTGCTCCCTGCACCCACAGCTCCCTGCATCCACTGCTCTCTGCACCACTACTCTCTGCACCCACGGCTCTCTGCACCCATGGCTCCCTGCACCTCCTGCTCCCTGCACCCCTTGCTCCCTGCACCCAAGGCTCCCTGCACCCACTGCTCCCTGCACCCAAGGCTCCCTGCCACCACAGCTCCCTGCCACCCAGGCTCCCTCCACCCATGGCTCCCTGCACCCACAGTTCCCTGCACCCACGACTCCCTGCACCCACGGCTCCCTGCACCTCCTGCTCCCTGCACCCCTTGCTCCCTGCACCCAAGGCTCCCTACACCCACTGCTCCCTGCGCCCAAGGCTCCCTGCCACCACAGCTCCCTGCCACCTAGGCTCCCTCCACCCATGGGACCCTGCACCCACGGTTCCCTACACCCACGACTCCCTGCCACCACGGCTCCCTGCACCTGAAGCTCCCTGCACCCATGGTTCCCTGCGCCCCCGGCTCACTGCGTCGCCTGCCCACTGCACCCCCTGCTCACTGTGCTCACTGCGCCCCCTGCTCACTGCGCCCCTTGCTCACTGCGCCCCTTGCTCACTGCGCCCCTTGCTCACTGCGCCCCCTGTTCACTGCGTCCCCTGCTCACTGCGCCCCCTGCTCACTGCGCCCCCTGCTCACTGCGCCCCCTGCTCCCTGCGCCCCCTGCTCACTACTCCTCCTGCTCACTGCACTCATTGCTCACTACATGGGTGGCACGGTGTCACAGTGGTTAGCTGTTCTGCGTCACACCGTCAGGTGCGCGGGTTCAATTCCAGTGTTGGGAAACTGTGTGGATGCTGCATGTTCTCCCCTTGTCAGCGTGTTTTCCCCGGGTGTTCTGGTTTACTCCCACACTCCAAAGATGTGTTGATTCTGTGTTTTGTCCATGTAAATGTTCCCTCAGTATACCCAAACAGGCGACGGAGCATGCCGGCTCGGGGATTTTCACAATAACTTCATTCAGGTGTTAATGAAAGCCTACTAATAAATAATGTTTAAAACTTAAAACTCACTGCTCCCACTGCTCACTCTGCTCACTTCGCACACTGGTCACTTTGCACCCTGCGCCCACTGCTCACTGCGCCCACTGCTCACTGCGCCCACTGCTCACTGCACCCACTGCTCACTGCGCCCACTGCTCACTGTGCTCACTGCTCACTGTGCCCACTGCTCACTGCGCCCACTGCTCACTTCGCGCACCGGTCACTTTGCCCACTGCTCACTGTGCTCAGGGCGCCCACTGCTCACTGCACCAACTGCTCACTGTGCCCACTGCTCACTGCACCAACTGCTCACTGTGCCCACTGCTCACTGCACCAACTGCTCACTGTGCCCACTGCTCACTGCGCCCACTGCTCACTGCGCCCACTGCTCACTGTGCCCACTGCTCACTGTGCCCACTGCTCACTGCACCAACTGCTCACTGTGCCCACTGCTCACTGCACCAACTGCTCACTGTGCCCACTGCTCACTGCACCAACTGCTCACTGTGCCCACTGCTCACTGTGCCCACTGCTCACTGCGCCCACTGTTCACTGCGCCCACTGTTCACTGCGCCCACTGTTCACTGCGCCCACTGATCAATGCGCCCACTGCTCTCTGTGCCCACTGCTCTCTGCGCCCACTGCTCGCTGCGCCCACTGCTCTCTATGCGCCCACTGCTCTCTATGCGCACTGCTTTGTGTGCCCACCTCTCTGTGTGCCCACCGCTCTGAGTCCCCAACGCTCTGAGTCCCCAACGCTCTGAGTGCCCACCGCTCTGAGTGCCCACCGCTCTGAGTGCCCACCGCTCTGAGTGCCCACCGCTCTGAGTGCCCACCGCTCTGTGCGCCCACCGCTCTGTGCGCCCACCGCTCTGTGCGCCCCCTGCTCACTGCGCCACCTGCTCACTGCGCCCCCTGCTCACTGCGCCCCCTGCTCACTGCGCTCCCTGCTCACTGCGCCCACTGCTCACTGCGCCCACTGCTCACTGCGCCCACTGCTCACTGCGCCCACTGTTCACTGCGCCCACTGTTCACTGCGCGCACTGCTCACTGCGCCCACTGCTCACTGCGCCCACTGCTCACTGCGCCCACTGCTCACTGCGCCCACTGCTCACTTTGCCCACTGCTCACTGCGCTCACTGCACCCACTGCTCACTGCGCCCACTGCTCACTGCGTCCACTGCTCACTGCGCCCACTACTCACTGCGCCCACTGTTCACTGCGCCCACTGCTCACTGCGCCCACTGCTCGCTTTGCCCACTGCTCACTGCGCCCACTGCTCACTGCGCCCACTGCTCACTGCGCTCACTGCACCCACTGCTCGCTTTGCCCACTGCTCGCTTTGCCCACTGTTCACTGCGCCCACTGCTCACTGCGCCCACTGCTCACTACGCCCACTGCTCACTGCGCCCACTGCTCACTGCGCCCACTGCTCACTGCGCGCACTGATCAATGCGCCCACTGCTCACTGTGCCCACTGCTCACTTCGCGCACTGGTCACTTTGCCCACTGCTCACTGCGCTCACTGCACCCACTGCTCACTGCGCCCACTGCTCACTGCGCCCACTGCTAACTGCGCCCACTGCTCACTGCGCCCACTGCTCACTGCGCCCACTGCTCACAACGCCCACTGCTCACTGCGCCGACTGCTCACTTTGCCCACTGCTCACTGCGCCCACTGCTCACTGCGCCCACTGCTCACTGCGCCGACTGCTCACTGCGCCGACTGCTCACTGCGCCCACTGATCAATGCGCCCACTGCTCACTTCGCCCACTGCTCACTTCGCCCACTGCTCACTTTGCCCACTGCTCACTGCGCCCACTGCTCACTGCGCCCACAGCGCACTGCTCCACTGCTCACTGCGCCCACTGATCAATGCGCCCACTGATCAATGCACCCACTGCTCTCTGCTCACACTGCTCTTTGCTCCCACTGCTCTCAGTGCTCACTGCACTCACTGCGCCCACTGCTCACTGCGCCCACTGCTCTCTTCGCCCACTGCTCGGTGCGCCCACTGCTCTATGCGCCCACCGCTCTGTGTGCCCACCGCTCTGTGTGCCCACCGCTCTGTGTGCCCACCGCTCTCTGCGCCCCCTGCTCACTGCGCCCCCTGCTCACTGCGCCCCCTGCTCACTGCGCCCCCTGCTCACTGCGCCCTCTGCTCACTGCGCCCCCTGCTCACTGCGCCCCCTGCTCACTGCGCCCCCTGCTCACTGCGCCCACTGCTCACTGCGCCCACTGCTCACTGCGCCCACTACTCACTGCGCCCACTGCTCACTGCGCCCACTGCTCACTGCGCCGACTGCTCACTTTGCCCACTGCTCACTGCGCCCACTGCTCACTGCGCCCACTGCTCACTGTGCCGACTGCTCACTGCGCCGACTGCTCACTGCGCCCACTGATCAATGCGCCCACTGCTCACTGCGCTCACTGCACCCACTGCTCACTGCGCCCACTGCTCACTTCGCCACTGCTCACTTTGCCCACTGCTCACTGCGCCCACTGCTCACTGCGCCCACAGCGCACTGCTCCACTGCTCACTGCGCCCACTGATCAATGCGCCCACTGATCAATGCGCCCACTGCTCTCTGCTCACACTGCTCTTTGCTCCCACTGCTCTCAGCGCTCACTGCACTCACTGCGCCCACTGCTCACTGCGCCCACTGCTCACTGCGCCCACTGCTCTCTTCGCCCACTGCTCGGTGCGCCCACTGCTCTATGCGCCCACCGCTCTGTGTGCCCACCGCTCTGTGTGCCCACCGCTCTGTGTGCCCACCGCTCTGTGTGCCCACCGCTCTGTGTGCCCACCGCTCTCTGCGCGCCCTGCTCACTGCGCCCCCTGCTCACTGCGCCCCCTGCTCACTGCGCCCCCTGCTCACTGCGCCCCCTGCTCACTGCGCCCTCTGCTCACTGCGCCCCCTGCTCACTGCGCCCCCTGCTCACTGCGCCCCCTGCTCACTGCGCCCCCTGCTCACTGCGCCCACTGCTCACTGCGCCCACTGCTCACTGCGCCCACTACTCACTGCGCCCACTGCTCACTGCGCCCACTGCTCACTGCGCCGACTGCTCACTTTGCCCACTGCTCACTGCGCCCACTGCTCACTGCGCCCACTGCTCACTGTGCCGACTGCTCACTGCGCCGACTGCTCACTGCGCCCACTGATCAATGCGCCCACTGCTCGCTTTGCCCACTGCTCGCTTTGCCCACTGTTCACTGCGCCCACTGCTCACTGCGCCCACTGCTCACTACGCCCACTGCTCACTGCGCCCACTGCTCACTGCGCCCACTGCTCACTGCGCGCACTGATCAATGCGCCCACTGCTCACTGTGCCCACTGCTCACTTCGCGCACTGGTCACTTTGCCCACTGCTCACTGCGCTCACTGCACCCACTGCTCACTGCGCCCACTGCTCACTGCGCCCACTGCTCACTGCGCCCACTGCTCACTGCGCCCACTGCTCACTGCGCCCACTGCTCACTACGCCCACTGCTCACTGCGCCGACTGCTCACTTTGCCCACTGCTCACTGCGCCCACTGCTCACTGCGCCCACTGCTCACTGCGCCGACTGCTCACTGCGCCGACTGCTCACTGCGCCCACTGATCAATGCGCCCACTGCTCACTTCGCCCACTGCTCACTTCGCCCACTGCTCACTTTGCCCACTGCTCACTGCGCCCACTGCTCACTGCGCCCACAGCGCACTGCTCCACTGCTCACTGCGCCCACTGATCAATGCGCCCACTGATCAATGCACCCACTGCTCTCTGCTCACACTGCTCTTTGCTCCCACTGCTCTCAGTGCTCACTGCACTCACTGCGCCCACTGCTCACTGCGCCCACTGCTCTCTTCGCCCACTGCTCGGTGCGCCCACTGCTCTATGCGCCCACCGCTCTGTGTGCCCACCGCTCTGTGTGCCCACCGCTCTGTGTGCCCACTGCTCTCTGCGCCCCCTGCTCACTGCGCCCCCTGCTCACTGCGCCCCCTGCTCACTGCGCCCCCTGCTCACTGCGCCCCCTGCTCACTGCGCCCTCTGCTCACTGCGCCCCCTGCTCACTGCGCCCCCTGCTCACTGCGCCCCCTGCTCACTGCGCCCACTGCTCACTGCGCCCACTGCTCACTGCGCCCACTACTCACTGCGCCCACTGCTCACTGCGCCCACTGCTCACTGCGCCGACTGCTCACTTTGCCCACTGCTCACTGCGCCCACTGCTCACTGCGCCCACTGCTCACTGTGCCGACTGCTCACTGCGCCGACTGCTCACTGCGCCCACTGATCAATGCGCCCACTGCTCACTGCGCTCACTGCACCCACTGCTCACTGCGCCCACTGCTCACTTCGCCACTGCTCACTTTGCCCACTGCTCACTGCGCCCACTGCTCACTGCGCCCACAGCGCACTGCTCCACTGCTCACTGCGCCCACTGATCAATGCGCCCACTGATCAATGCGCCCACTGCTCTCTGCTCACACTGCTCTTTGCTCCCACTGCTCTCAGCGCTCACTGCACTCACTGCGCCCACTGCTCACTGCGCCCACTGCTCACTGCGCCCACTGCTCTCTTCGCCCACCGCTCTGTGTGCCCACCGCTCTGTGTGCCCACCGCTCTGTGTGCCCACCGCTCTGTGTGCCCACCGCTCTCTGCGCGCCCTGCTCACTGCGCCCCCTGCTCACTGCGCCCCCTGCTCACTGCGCCCCCTGCTCACTGCGCCCCCTGCTCACTGCGCCCTCTGCTCACTGCGCCCCCTGCTCACTGCGCCCCCTGCTCACTGCGCCCCCTGCTCACTGCGCCCACTGCTCACTGCGCCCACTGCTCACTGCGCCCACTACTCACTGCGCCCACTGCTCACTGCGCCCACTGCTCACTGCGCCGACTGCTCACTGCGCTCACTGCGCCCACTGCTCACTGCGCCCACTGCTCACTGTGCCGACTGCTCACTGCGCCGACTGCTCACTGCGCCCACTGATCAATGCGCCCACTGCTCACTGCGCTCACTGCACCCACTGCTCACTGCGCCCACTGCTCACTTCGCCACTGCTCACTTTGCCCACTGCTCACTGCGCCCACTGCTCACTGCGCCCACAGCGCACTGCTCCACTGCTCACTGCGCCCACTGATCAATGCGCCCACTGATCAATGCGCCCACTGCTCTCTGCTCACACTGCTCTTTGCTCCCACTGCTCTCAGCGCTCACTGCACTCACTGCGCCCACTGCTCACTGCGCCCACTGCTCACTGCGCCCACTGCTCTCTTCGCCCACTGCTCGGTGCGCCCACTGCTCTATGCGCCCACCGCTCTGTGTGCCCACCGCTCTGTGTGCCCACCGCTCTGTGTGCCCACCGCTCTGTGTGCCCACCGCTCTGTGTGCCCACCGCTCTCTGCGCCCCCTGCTCACTGCGCCCCCTGCTCACTGCGCCCCCTGCTCACTGCGCCCCCTGCTCACTGCGCCCCCTGCTCACTGCGCCCTCTGCTCACTGCGCCCTCTGCTCACTGCGCCCCCTGCTCACTGCGCCCCCTGCTCACTGCGCCCACTGCTCACTGTGCCCACTGCTCACTGCACCCACTGATCACCACGCCCACTGCTCACTGCGCCCACTGCTCACTGCGCCCACTGCTCCACTGTGCCCACTGCTCCACTGTGCCCACTGCTCACTGTGCCCACTGCTCACATTGCCCACTGCTCACTGTGCTCACTGCTCACTGTGCCCACTGCTCTCTGCGCCCACTGCTCTCTGCGCCCACTGCTCTCTGCGCCCACTGCTCTCTGCGCCCACCGCTCTGTGCGCCCACCGCTCCATGAATCCTCTGCTCCCTGTACCCCCTGCTCCCTGCACATCCGGCTCACTGCACCACCTAGTCATTGCGCCCCCTGCTCACTGCACCCCCTGCTCACTGCACCCCCTGCTCACTGCACCCCCTGCTCACTGCGCCCCCTCCTCACTGCGTCCCCTGCTCACTGCGCCCACTGCTCACTGCGCCCTCTGCTCTCTGCCCCCACTGCTCTTTGCGCCCACTGCTCTCTGCACCCACTGCACTCTGCGCCCACTGTGCTCTACACCCACTGCACTCTGCACCCACTGCACTCTGCGCCCACTGCACTCTGCGCCCACTGCACTCTGCGCCCACTGCTCTCTGCGCCCACTGCTCTCTGCGCCCACTGCTCTCTGCGCCCACTGTTCTCTGCGCCCACTGTTCTCTGCGCCCACTGCTCAGTGCGCCCACCGCTCTGTGCGCCCACCGCTTTGTGCGCCCACCGCTCTGTGCGCCACCGCTCTGTGCGCCCACCGCTCTGTGCGCCCACCGCTCTGTGCGCCCACCGCTCTGTGCGCCCACCGTTCTGTGCGCCCACCGCTCTCTGTGCCCACCGCTCTCAATGCCCACCATTCTCTGCACCCACCGCTCTCTGCCCCCAGCACTTTCTGCACCCCCAGCTCCCTGAACCCCTGCTCCATTTACCCCCTGCTCCCTGCACACCCGGCTCACTGAGCCCCCTGCTCACTGCGCCCCCAGCTCACTGCGCCCCCTGCTCAGTGTGCCCCCTGCTCCGTGTGCCGGCTGCTCACTGCGGCCCCTGCTCACTGCGCCCACTGATCACTGCGCCCCCAGATCAGTGCGCCACCTGCTCCGTGCTCCGCTTGGTCCATGCGCCTCCTGCTCCCTGTGTATCCTGCTCCGCACGCCTCCTGCTCCCCCCCCCCTCCACTTGCTCCATGCGCCCCCTGATCCGTGTGCCCACTGTGCCGCTGCTCCCGGTGCCCCTGCTCCCGGCGCCTCTGCTCCCCGCACCACCTGCTGACTGCACCCCCTGCTCACTGCTCCCGCTGCTGTGCGGCCCCTGCTCCGTGCTGCCCCTGCTCCGTGCGCCCCCACCTCCGTGCGCCTCCTACTCCGTGCGCCTCCTGCTCCGTGCGCCCCCTGCTCCGTGCGCCCCTGTGCCGCTGCTCCCCCTGTTCCCGGCGCCCCTGCTCCCCACACCGCCTGCGGACTGCACCGCCTGCTGACTGCACCGCCTGCTCACTGCACCCCCTGCTCACTGCGCCCCTGCTCACTGCACCCCCTACTCACTGCGCTCCCTGCTCATTGCGCCCCCTGCTCACTGCGCCCCCTACTCACTGCGCCCCCTGCTCACTGCTCCCCCTACTCACTGCGCCCCCTGCGCACTGCGCCTCCTGCTGCTCACTGCGCCCCCTGCTGCTCACTGCGCCCTCTGCTCACTGCACCCCCTGCTCACTGCGCCCCTGCTCACTGCACCCCCTACTCACTGCGCTCCCTGTTCATTGTGCCCCCTGCTCACTGCGCCCCCTACTGACTGCGCCCCCTGCTCACTGCTCCCCCTACTCACTGCGCCTCCTGCTGCTCACTGCGCCCCCTGCTGCTTACTGCGCCCCCTGCTCACTGCGCCCCCTGCTCACTGCGCCCCCTGCTCACTGCGCCCCCTGCTCATTGCGCCCTCTGCTGCTCACTGCGCCCACTGCTCACTGCGCCCCCTGCTCACTGCGCCCCCTGCTCACTGCGCCCCCAGCTCCGTGCGCCCCCTGCTCACAGGACCCCCTGCTCCGAGCGCCCCCTGGTCACTGCGCCCCCAGCTCCGTGCAACCCCAGTTCCGTGCGCCCCCAGTTCCGTGCGCCCGTGCTCACTAGGCCCCCAGCTCCCTGCGCCCCTTGCTCACGAGGCCTCCTGCTCCGTGCTCCCCCTTCTCCTGTGCCCCTGCTCCCGGCGTCCATGTTCCCGGCGACCCTGCTCCCCGCACTGCCTGCTGTCTGCATCCCCTGCTGACTGCACCGCCTTCTGACTGCATCCCCTGCTGACTGCACCGCCTGCTGACTGCATCCCCTGCTGACTGCACCGCCTGCTGACTCCCCCCCGCTCACTGCGCCCCTTGCTCACTGCGCCCCCTGCTCACTGCGCCCCCTGCTCACTGCGTCCCCTGCTCACTGCGCCCCCTGCTCACTGCGCCCCCTGCTCACTGCGCCCCCTGCTCACTGCGCCCCCTGCTCACTGCGCCCCTTGCTCACTGCGCCCATTGCTCACTGCGCCCCCTGCTCACTGCGCCCCTTGCTCACTGCGCCCCCTGCTCACTGCGCCCCCTGCTCACTGCGCCCTCTGCTCACTGCGCCCCCTGCTCACTGCGCCCCTTGCTCACTGCGCCCCTTGCTCACTGCGCCCCCTGCTCACTGCGCCCCCTGCTCACTGCGCCCCCTGCTCACTGTGCCCCCTGCTCACTGCGCCCCCTGCTCACTGCACCCATTGCTCACTGCGCCCATTGCTCACAGCGCCCACTGCTCACTGCGCCGACTGCCCACGCGCCCACTGCACTCTGCGCCCACTGCACTCTGCGCCCACTGCTCTCTGTGCCCACTGCTCACTGCACCCACTGTTCTCTGCGCCCACTGCACTCTGCGCCCACTGCACTCTGCGCAGACTGCACTCTGCGCCCACTGCACTCTGTGCCCACTGCTCTCTGTGCCCACTGCTCCGTGCGCCCACCGCTCCGTGCGCCCACCGCTCCTTGCGCCCACCGCTCCCTGCGCCCAACGCTCCGTGCGCCCTCCGCTCCGTGCGCCCACCACTCTGTGCGCCCAACGCTCCGTGCGCCCTCCGCTCCGTGCGCCCACCGCTCTGTGCGCCCACCGCTCTCTGCGCCCACCGCTCTCTGCGCCCACCGCTCTCTCGCGCCCACTGCTTTCTGCGCCCACTGCTCTCTGCGCCCACTGCTCTCTGCGCCCACTGCTCTCTGCGCCCCCCGCTCCGTGCGCCCACCGCTCCGTGCACCCACCGCTCCGTGCGCCCACCGCTTTGTTCGCCCACTGCTCTGTGCCCACCGCTCTCTGTGCCCACCACTCTCTGCAACCACCGCTCTCTGCGCCCATCGCTCTCTGCACCCACCGCTCTCTGCCCCCAGCGCTTTCTGCACCCCCAGCTCCCTGGACCCCTGCTCCGTTTACCTCCTGCTCCCTGCACATCCAGCTCACTGCGCCCCTGCTCACTGCACCCCCTACTCACTGCGCTCCCTGCTCATTGCGCCCCCTGCTCACTGCGCCCCCTACTCACTGTGCCCCCTGCTCACTGCTCCCCCTGCTCACTGCTCCCCCTACTCACTGCGCCCCCTGCGCACTGCGCCTCCTGCTGCTCACTGCGCCCCCTGCTCACTGCGCCCCCTGCTGCTCACTGCGCCCCTGCTCACTGCACCCCCTACTCACTGCGCTCCCTGCTCATTGCGCCCCCTGCTCACTGCGCCCCCTACTCACTGCGCCCCCTGCTCACTGCTCCCCCTACTCACTGCGCCCCCTGCGCACTGCGCCCCCTGCTCACTGCGCCCCCTGCTCATTGCGCCCTCTGCTGCTCACTGCGCCCACTGCTCACTACGCCCCCTGCTCACTGCGCCCCCAGCTCCGTGCGCCCCCTGCTCACAGGACCCCCTGCTCCGAGCGCCCCCTGGTCACTGCGCCCCCAGCTCCGTGCACCCCCAGTTCCGTGCGCCCCCAGTTCCGTGCGCCCGTGCTCACTAGGCCCCGAGCTCCCTGCGCCCCTTGCTCACGAGGCCTCCTGCTCCGTGCTCCCCCTTCTCCTCTGCCCCTGCTCCCGGCGTCCATGCTCCCGGCGACCCTGCTCCCCGCACTGCCTGCTGACTGCATCCCCTGCTGACTGCATCCCCTGCT
The DNA here is from genome assembly GCF_964213995.1 of Mustelus asterias. Classification (NCBI taxonomy): domain Eukaryota; kingdom Metazoa; phylum Chordata; class Chondrichthyes; order Carcharhiniformes; family Triakidae; genus Mustelus; species Mustelus asterias. The sequence goes on along the minus strand of NC_135803.1, from coordinate 87,249,129 downwards.
GACTGCACCGCCTGCTGACTGCATCCCCTGCTGACTGCACCGCCTGCTGACTCCCCCCCGCTCACTGCGCCCCTTGCTCACTGCGCCCCCTGCTCACTGCGCCCCTTGCTCACTGCGCCCCTTGCTCACTGCGCCCCCTGCTCACTGCGCCCCCTGCTCACTGCGCCCCCTGCTCACTGCGCCCCTTGCTCACTGCGCCCCTTGCTCACTGCGCCCCCTGCTCACTGCGCCCCCTGCTCACTGCGCCCATTGCTCACTGCGCCCATTGCTCACAGCGCCCACTGCTCACTGCGCCGACTGCCCACGCGCCCACTGCTCACTGCACCCACTGTTCTCTGCGCCCACTGTTTTCTGTGCCCACTGCTCTCTGCGCCCACTGCACTCTGCGCCCACTGCACTCTGCGCCCACTGCACTCTGCGCCCACTGCTCTCTGTGCCCACTGCTCTCTGTGCCCACTGCTCCGTGCGCCCACTGCTCCGTGCGCCCACCGCTCCTTGCGCCCACCGCTCCGTGCGCCCACCGCTCCTTGCGCCCACCGCTCCGTGCGCCCACCGCTCCGTGCGCCCACCGCTCCTTGCGCCCACCGCTCCGTGCGCCCAACGCTCCGTGCGCCCACCACTCTGTGCGCCCAACGCTCCGTGCGCCCTCCGCTCTGTGCGCCCACCACTCTGTGCGCCCACCGCTCTCTGCGCCCACCGCTCTCTCGCGCCCACTGCTCTCTGCGCCCACTGCTCTCTGCGCCCACTGCTCTCTGCGCCCCCCGCTCCGTGCACCCACCGCTCCGTGCACCCACCGCTCCGTGCGCCCACCGCTTTGTTCGCCCACTGCTCTGTGCCCACCGCTCTCTGTGCCCACCACTCTCTGCAACCACCGCTCTCTGCGCCCATCGCTCTCTGCACCCACCGCTCTCTGCCCCCAGCGCTTTCTGCACCCCCAGCTCCCTGGACCCCTGCTCCGTTTACCTCCTGCTCCCTGCACATCCAGCTCACTGCGCCCTTGCTCACTGCACCCCCTACTCACTGCGCTCCCTGCTCATTGCGCCCCCTGCTCACTGCGCCCCCTACTCACTGTGCCCCCTGCTCACTGCTCCCCCTACTCACTGCGCCCCCTGCGCACTGCGCCTCCTGCTGCTCACTGCGCCCCCTGCTGCTCACTGCGCCCCCTGCTCACTGCGCCCCCTGCTGCTCACTGCGCCCCTGCTCACTGCACCCCCTACTCACTGCGCTCCCTGCTCATTGCGCCCCCTGCTCACTGCGCCCCCTACTCACTGCGCCCCCTGCTCACTGCTCCCCCTACTCACTGCGCCCCCTGCGCACTGCGCCCCCTGCTCACTGCGCCCCCTGCTCATTGCGCCCTCTGCTGCTCACTGCGCCCACTGCTCACTACGCCCCCTGCTCACTGCGCCCCCAGCTCCGTGCGCCCCCTGCTCACAGGACCCCCTGCTCCGAGCGCCCCCTGGTCACTGCGCCCCCAGCTCCGTGCACCCCCAGTTCCGTGCGCCCCCAGTTCCATGCGCCCGTGCTCACTAGGCCCCGAGCTCCCTGCGCCCCTTGCTCACGAGGCCTCCTGCTCCGTGCTCCCCCTTCTCCTCTGCCCCTGCTCCCGGCGTCCATGCTCCCGGCGACCCTGCTCCCCGCACTGCCTGCTGACTGCATCCCCTGCTGACTGCACCGCCTGCTGACTGCACCGCCTGCTGACTGCACCGCCTGCTGACTCCCCCCCGCCTCCTGCGCCCCTTGCTCACTGCGCCCCCTGCTCACTGCGCCCCTTGCTCACTGCGCCCCTTGCTCACTGCGCCCCCTGCTCACTGCGCCCCCTGCTCACTGCGCCCCCTGCTCACTGCGCCCCTTGCTCACTGCGCCCCTTGCTCACTGCGCCCCCTGCTCACTGCGCCCCCTGCTCACTGCGCCCATTGCTCACTGCGCCCATTGCTCACAGCGCCCACTGCTCACTGCGCCGACTGCCCACGCGCCCACTGCTCACTGCACCCACTGTTCTCTGCGCCCACTGTTTTCTGTGCCCACTGCTCTCTGCGCCCACTGCACTCTGCGCCCACTGCACTCTGCGCCCACTGCACTCTGCGCCCACTGCTCTCTGTGCCCACTGCTCTCTGTGCCCACTGCTCTCTGTGCCCACTGCTCCGTGCGCCCACCGCTCCGTGCGCCCACCGCTCCTTGCGCCCACCGCTCCGTGCGCCCACCACTCCGTGCGCCCACCACTCTGTGCGCCACCGCTCTGTGCGCCCACCGCTCTGTGCGCCCACCGCTCTGTGCGCCCACCACTCTCTGCGCCCACCGCTCTCTGCGCCCACCGCTCTCTCGCGCCCACTGCTTTCTGCGCCCTCTGCTTTCTGCACCCACTGCTTTCTGCGCCCACTGCTCTCTGCGCCCCCCGCTCCGTGCGCCCACCGCTCCGTGCACCCACCGCTCCGTGCGCCCACCGCTTTGTTCGCCCACTGCTCTGTGCCCACCGCTCTCTGTGCCCACCACTCTCTGCAACCACCGCTCTCTGCGCCCATCGCTCTCTGCACCCACCGCTCTCTGCCCCCAGCGCTTTCTGCACCCCCAGCTCCCTGGACCCCTGCTCCGTTTACCTCCTGCTCCCTGCACATCCAGCTCACTGCGCCCTTGCTCACTGCACCCCCTACTCACTGCGCTCCCTGCTCATTGCGCCCCCTGCTCACTGCGCCCCCTACTCACTGTGCCCCCTGCTCACTGCTCCCCCTACTCACTGCGCCCCCTGCGCACTGCGCCTCCTGCTGCTCACTGCGCCCCCTGCTGCTCACTGCGCCCCCTGCTCACTGCGCCCCCTGCTGCTCACTGCGCCCCTGCTCACTGCACCCCCTACTCACTGCGCTCCCTGCTCATTGCGCCCCCTGCTCACTGCGCCCCCTACTCACTGCGCCCCCTGCTCACTGCTCCCCCTACTCACTGCGCCCCCTGCGCACTGCGCCCCCTGCTCACTGCGCCCCCTGCTCATTGCGCCCTCTGCTGCTCACTGCGCCCACTGCTCACTACGCCCCCTGCTCACTGCGCCCCCAGCTCCGTGCGCCCCCTGCTCACAGGACCCCCTGCTCCGAGCGCCCCCTGGTCACTGCGCCCCCAGCTCCGTGCACCCCCAGTTCCGTGCGCCCCCAGTTCCGTGCGCCCGTGCTCACTAGGCCCCGAGCTCCCTGCGCCCCTTGCTCACGAGGCCTCCTGCTCCGTGCTCCCCCTTCTCCTCTGCCCCTGCTCCCGGCGTCCATGCTCCCGGCGACCCTGCTCCCCGCACTGCCTGCTGACTGCATCCCCTGCTGACTGCATCCCCTGCTGACTGCACCGCCTGCTGACTGCATCCCCTGCTGACTGCACCGCCTGCTGACTCCCCCCCCGCTCACTGCGCCCCTTGCTCACTGCGCCCCCTGCTCACTGCGCCCCTTGCTCACTGCGCCCCTTGCTCACTGCGCCCCCTGCTCACTGCGCCCCCTGCTCACTGCGCCCCCTGCTCACTGCGCCCCTTGCTCACTGCGCCCCTTGCTCACTGCGCCCCCTGCTCACTGCGCCCCCTGCTCACTGCGCCCATTGCTCACTGCGCCCATTGCTCACAGCGCCCACTGCTCACTGCGCCGACTGCCCACGCGCCCACTGCTCACTGCACCCACTGTTCTCTGCGCCCACTGTTTTCTGTGCCCACTGCTCTCTGCGCCCACTGCACTCTGCGCCCACTGCACTCTGCGCCCACTGCACTCTGCGCCCACTGCTCTCTGTGCCCACTGCTCTCTGTGCCCACTGCTCCGTGCGCCCACTGCTCCGTGCGCCCACCGCTCCTTGCGCCCACCGCTCCGTGCGCCCACCGCTCCTTGCGCCCACCGCTCCGTGCGCCCACCGCTCCGTGCGCCCACCGCTCCTTGCGCCCACCGCTCCGTGCGCCCAACGCTCCGTGCGCCCACCACTCTGTGCGCCCAACGCTCCGTGCGCCCTCCGCTCTGTGCGCCCACCACTCTGTGCGCCCACCGCTCTCTGCGCCCACCGCTCTCTCGCGCCCACTGCTCTCTGCGCCCACTGCTCTCTGCGCCCACTGCTCTCTGCGCCCCCCGCTCCGTGCACCCACCGCTCCGTGCACCCACCGCTCCGTGCGCCCACCGCTTTGTTCGCCCACTGCTCTGTGCCCACCGCTCTCTGTGCCCACCACTCTCTGCAACCACCGCTCTCTGCGCCCATCGCTCTCTGCACCCACCGCTCTCTGCCCCCAGCGCTTTCTGCACCCCCAGCTCCCTGGACCCCTGCTCCGTTTACCTCCTGCTCCCTGCACATCCAGCTCACTGCGCCCTTGCTCACTGCACCCCCTACTCACTGCGCTCCCTGCTCATTGCGCCCCCTGCTCACTGCGCCCCCTACTCACTGTGCCCCCTGCTCACTGCTCCCCCTACTCACTGCGCCCCCTGCGCACTGCGCCTCCTGCTGCTCACTGCGCCCCCTGCTGCTCACTGCGCCCCCTGCTCACTGCGCCCCCTGCTGCTCACTGCGCCCCTGCTCACTGCACCCCCTACTCACTGCGCTCCCTGCTCATTGCGCCCCCTGCTCACTGCGCCCCCTACTCACTGCGCCCCCTGCTCACTGCTCCCCCTACTCACTGCGCCCCCTGCGCACTGCGCCCCCTGCTCACTGCGCCCCCTGCTCATTGCGCCCTCTGCTGCTCACTGCGCCCACTGCTCACTACGCCCCCTGCTCACTGCGCCCCCAGCTCCGTGCGCCCCCTGCTCACAGGACCCCCTGCTCCGAGCGCCCCCTGGTCACTGCGCCCCCAGCTCCGTGCACCCCCAGTTCCGTGCGCCCCCAGTTCCATGCGCCCGTGCTCACTAGGCCCCGAGCTCCCTGCGCCCCTTGCTCACGAGGCCTCCTGCTCCGTGCTCCCCCTTCTCCTCTGCCCCTGCTCCCGGCGTCCATGCTCCCGGCGACCCTGCTCCCCGCACTGCCTGCTGACTGCATCCCCTGCTGACTGCACCGCCTGCTGACTGCACCGCCTGCTGACTGCACCGCCTGCTGACTCCCCCCCGCCTCCTGCGCCCCTTGCTCACTGCGCCCCCTGCTCACTGCGCCCCTTGCTCACTGCGCCCCTTGCTCACTGCGCCCCCTGCTCACTGCGCCCCCTGCTCACTGCGCCCCCTGCTCACTGCGCCCCTTGCTCACTGCGCCCCTTGCTCACTGCGCCCCCTGCTCACTGCGCCCCCTGCTCACTGCGCCCATTGCTCACTGCGCCCATTGCTCACAGCGCCCACTGCTCACTGCGCCGACTGCCCACGCGCCCACTGCTCACTGCACCCACTGTTCTCTGCGCCCACTGTTTTCTGTGCCCACTGCTCTCTGCGCCCACTGCACTCTGCGCCCACTGCACTCTGCGCCCACTGCACTCTGCGCCCACTGCTCTCTGTGCCCACTGCTCTCTGTGCCCACTGCTCTCTGTGCCCACTGCTCCGTGCGCCCACCGCTCCGTGCGCCCACCGCTCCTTGCGCCCACCGCTCCGTGCGCCCACCACTCCGTGCGCCCACCACTCTGTGCGCCACCGCTCTGTGCGCCCACCGCTCTGTGCGCCCACCGCTCTGTGCGCCCACCACTCTCTGCGCCCACCGCTCTCTGCGCCCACCGCTCTCTCGCGCCCACTGCTTTCTGCGCCCTCTGCTTTCTGCACCCACTGCTTTCTGCGCCCACTGCTCTCTGCGCCCCCCGCTCCGTGCGCCCACCGCTCCGTGCACCCACCGCTCCGTGCACCCACCGCTCCGTGCGCCCACCGCTTTGTTCGCCCACTGCTCTGTGCCCACCGCTCTCTGTGCCCACCACTCTCTGCAACCACCGCTCTCTGCGCCCATCGCTCTCTGCACCCACCGCTCTCTGCCCCCAGCGCTTTCTGCACCCCCAGCTCCCTGGACCCCTGCTCCGTTTACCTCCTGCTCCCTGCACATCCAGCTCACTGCGCCCTTGCTCACTGCACCCCCTACTCACTGCGCTCCCTGCTCATTGCGCCCCCTGCTCACTGCGCCCCCTACTCACTGTGCCCCCTGCTCACTGCTCCCCCTACTCACTGCGCCCCCTGCGCACTGCGCCTCCTGCTGCTCACTGCGCCCCCTGCTGCTCACTGCGCCCCCTGCTCACTGCGCCCCCTGCTGCTCACTGCGCCCCTGCTCACTGCACCCCCTACTCACTGCGCTCCCTGCTCATTGCGCCCCCTGCTCACTGCGCCCCCTACTCACTGCGCCCCCTGCTCACTGCTCCCCCTACTCACTGCGCCCCCTGCGCACTGCGCCCCCTGCTCACTGCGCCCCCTGCTCATTGCGCCCTCTGCTGCTCACTGCGCCCCTGCTCACTGCACCCCCTACTCACTGCGCTCCCTGCTCATTGCGCCCCCTGCTCACTGCGCCCCCTACTCACTGCGCCCCCTGCTCACTGCTCCCCCTACTCACTGCGCCCCCTGCGCACTGCGCCCCCTGCTCACTGCGCCCCCTGCTCATTGCGCCCTCTGCTGCTCACTGCGCCCACTGCTCACTACGCCCCCTGCTCACTGCGCCCCCAGCTCCGTGCGCCCCCTGCTCACAGGACCACCTGCTCCGAGCGCCCCCTGGTCACTGCGCCCCCAGCTCTGTGCACCCCCAGTTCCGTGCGCCCCCAGTTCCGTGCGCCCGTGCTCACTAGGCCCCGAGCTCCCTGCGCCCCTTGCTCACGAGGCCTCCTGCTCCGTGCTCCCCCTTCTCCTCTGCCCCTGCTCCCGGCGTCCATGCTCCCGGCGACCCTGCTCCCCGCACTGCCTGCTGACTGCATCCCCTGCTGACTGCACCGCCTGCTGACTGCATCCCCTGCTGACTGCACCGCCTGCTGACTGCACCGCCTGCTGACTGCACCGCCTGCTGACTCCCCCCCGCCTCCTGCGCCCCTTGCTCACTGCGCCCCCTGCTCACTGCGCCCCCTGCTCACTGCGCCCCCTGCTCACTGCGCCCCCTGCTCACTGCGCCCCCTGCTCACTGCGCCCCCTGCTCACTGCGCCCCTTGCTCACTGCGCCCCTTGCTCACTGCGCCCCCTGCTCACTGCGCCCCCTGCTCACTGCGCCCATTGCTCACTGCGCCCATTGCTCACAGCGCCCACTGCTCACTGCGCCGACTGCCCACGCGCCCACTGCTCACTGCACCCACTGTTCTCTGCGCCCACTGTTTTCTGTGCCCACTGCTCTCTGCGCCCACTGCACTCTGCGCCCACTGCACTCTGCGCCCACTGCACTCTGCGCCCACTGCACTCTGCGCCCACTGCTCTCTGTGCCCACTGCTCTCTGTGCCCACTGCTCTCTGTGCCCACTGCTCCGTGCGCCCACCGCTCCGTGCGCCCACCGCTCCTTGCGCCCACCGCTCCGTGCGCCCACCGCTCCTTGCGCCCACCGCTCCGTGCGCCCACCGCTCCGTGCGCCCACCGCTCCGTGCGCCCACCGCTCCGTGCGCCCACCGCTCCTTGCGCCCACCGCTCCGTGCGCCCACCGCTCCGTGCGCCCACCGCTCCGTGCGCCCACCACTCCGTGCGCCCACCACTCTGTGCGCCACCGCTCTGTGCGCCCACCGCTCTGTGCGCCCACCGCTCTGTGCGCCCACCACTCTCTGCGCCCACCGCTCTCTGCGCCCACCGCTCTCTCGCGCCCACTGCTTTCTGCGCCCTCTGCTTTCTGCGTATCCTGCTCCGCACGCCTCCTGCTCCCCCCCCCTCCACTTGCTCCATGCGCCCCCTGATCCGTGTGCCCACTGTGCCGCTGCTCCCGGTGCCCCTGCTCCCGGCGCCTCTGCTCCCCGCACCACCTGCTGACTGCACCCCCTGCTCACTGCTCCCGCTGCTGTGCGGCCCCTGCTCCGTGCGGCCCCTGCTCCGTGCGCCCCCAGCTCCGTGCGCCTCCTGCTCCGTGCGCCTCCTGCTCCGTGCGCCCCCAGCTCTGTGCGGCCCCTGCTCCGTGCGGCCCCTGCTCCGTGCGCCCCCAGCTCCGTGCGCCTCCTGCTCCGTGCGCCCCCTGCTCCGTGCGCCCCTGTGCCGCTGCTCCCCCTGTTCCCGGCGCCCCTGCTCCCCACACCGCTTGCGGACTGCACCCCCTGCTCACTGCGCCCCTGCTCACTGCACCCCCTACTCATTGCGTCCCCTGCTCATTGCGCCCCCTGCTCACTGCGCCCCCTACTCACTGCGCCGACTGCTCACTGCTCCCCCTACTCACTGCGCCCCCTGCGCACTGCGCCTCCTGCTGCTCACTGCGCCCCCTGCTGCTCACTGCGCCCCCTGCTCACTGCACCCCCTGCTCACTGCGCCCCCTGCTGCTCACTGCGCCCCCTGCTGCTCACTGCGCCCCCTGCTCACTGCACCCCCTACTCACTGCGCCCCCTGCGCACTGCGCCTCCTGCTGCTCACTGCGCCCCCTGCTGCTCACTGCGCCCCCTGCTCACTGCACCCCCTGCTCACTGCGCCCCCTGCTGCTCACTGTGCCCCTGCTCACTGCGCCCCCTGCTGCTCACTGTGCCCCTGCTCACTGCGCCCCCTGCTGCTCACTGTGCCCCTGCTCACTGCGCCCCCTGCTGCTCACTGCACCCCCTGCTCACTGCGCCCCCTGCTGCTCACTGCACCCCCTGCTCACTGCGCCCCCTGCTGCTCACTGTGCCCCTGCTCACTGCACCCCCTGCTCACTGCGCCCCCTACACACTGCGCCCCCTGCTCACTGCTCCCCCTACTCACTGCGCCCGCTGCGCACTGCGCCTCCTGCTGCTCACTGCGCCCCCTGCTGCTCACTGCGCCCCCTGCTCACTGCACCCCCTGCTCACTGCGCCCCCTGCTGCTCACTGCGCCCCTGCTCACTGCACCCCCTACTCACTGCGCTCCCTGCTCATTGCGCCCCCTGGTCACTGCGCCCCCTACTCACTGCGCCCCCTGCTCACTGCTCCCCCTACTCACTGCGCCCCCTGCGCACTGCGCCTCCTGCTGCTCATTGCGCCCCCTGCTGCTCACTGCGCCCCCTGCTCACTGCGCCCCCTGCTCACTGTTCCCCCTGCTCATTGCGCCCTCTGCTGCTCACTGCGCCCACTGCTCACTGCGCCCCCTGCTCACTGCGCCCCCTGCCCACTGCGCCCCCAGCTCCGTGCGCCCCCTGCTCACAGGACCCCCTGCTCCGAGCGCCCCCTGGTCACTGCGCCCCCAGCTCCGTGCACCCCCAGTTCCGTGCGCCCCCAGTTCCGTGCGCCCGTGCTCACTAGGCCCCCAGCTCCCTGCGCCCCTTGCTCACGAGGCCTCCTGCTCCGTGCTCCCCCTTCTCCTGTGCCCCTGCTCCCGGCGTCCATGCTCCCGGCGACCCTGCTCCCCGCACTGCCTGCTGACTGCATCCGCTGCTGACTGCAGCGCCTGCTGACTGCATCCCCTGCTGACTGCACCGCCTGCTGACTCCCCCCCGCTCACTGCGCCCCCTGCTCACTGCGCCCCTTGCTCACTGCGCCCATTGCTCACTGCGCCCCCTGCTCACTGCGCCCCCTGCTCACTGCGCCCCCTGCTCACTGCGCCCCCTGCTCACTGCGCCCCCTGCTCACTGCGCCCCCTGCTCACTGCGCCCCTTGCTCACTGCGCCCCTTGCTCACTGCGCCCCCTGCTCACTGCGCCCCCTGCTCACTGCGCCCCCTGCTCACTGCGCCCCCTGCTCACTGCGCCCCCTGCTCACTGCGCCCCCTGCTCACTGCGCCCATTGCTCACTGCGCCCATTGCTCACAGCGCCCACTGCTCACTGCGCCGACTGCCCACGCGCCCACTGCTCACTGCACCCACTGTTCTCTGCGCCCACCGTGCTCTGCGCCCACTGCACTCTGCGCCCACTGCACTCTGCGCCCACTGCACTCTGCGCCCACTGCACTCTGTGCCCACTGCTCTCTGTGCCCACTGCTCTCTGTGCCCACCGCTCCGTGCGCCCACCGCTCCGTGCGCCCACCACTCTGTGCGCCCACCGCTCCGTGCGCCCACCGCTCCGTGCGCCCACCACTCTGTGCGCCCACCACTCTGTGCGCCCACCGCTCTGTGCGCCCACCGCTCTGTGCGCCCACCACTCTGTGCGCCCACCGCTCTGTGCGCCCACCGCTCTGTGCGCCCACCGCTCTCTGCGCCCACCGCTCTGTGCGCCCACCGCTCTCTGCGCCCACCGCTCTCTCGCGCCCACTGCTTTCTGCGCCCTCTGCTTTCTACGCCCACTGCTGTCTGCGCCCACTGCTCTCTGCGCCCACTGCTCTCTGCGCCCACCGCTCTCTGCGCCCACCACTCTGTGCGCCCACCACTCTGTGCGCCCACCGCTCTGTGCGCCCACCGCTCTCTGCGCCCACCGCTCTCTGCGCCCACCGCTCTCTGCGCCCACCGCTCCGTGCACCCACCGCTCCGTGCGCCCACCGCTTCGTTCGCCCACTGCTCTGTGCCCACCGCTCTCTGTGCCCACCACTCTCTGCAACCACCGCTCTCTGCGCCCATCGCTCTCTGCGCCCACCGCTCTCTGCCCCCAGCGCTTTCTGCACCCCCAGCTCCCTGGACCCCTGCTCCGTTTACCTCCTGCTCCCTGCACATCCAGCTCACTGCGCCCCTGCTCCCTGCTCATTGCGCCCCCTGCTCACTGCACCCCCTACTCACTGCGCCCCCTGCTCACTGCTCCCCCTACTCACTGCGCCTCCTGCTGCTCACTGCGCCCCCTGCTGCTCACTGCGCCCCCTGCTCACTGCGCCCCATGCTGCTCACTGCGCCCCTGCTCACTGCACCCCCTACTCACTGCGCTCCCTGCTCATTGCGCCCCCTGCTCACTGCGCCCCCTACTCACTGCGCCCCCTGGTCACTGCTCCCCCTACTCACTGCGCCCCCTGCGCACTGCGCCTCCTGCTGCTCACTGCGCCCCCTGCTGCTCACTGCGCCCCCTGTTCACTGCGCCCCCTGCTCACTGCGCCCCCTGCTCATTGCGCCCTCTGCTGCTCACTGCGCCCACTGCTCACTGCGCCCCCTGCTCACTGCGCCCCCTGCTCACTGCGCCCCCAGCTCCGTGCGCCCGCTGCTCACAGGACCCCCTGCTCCGAGCGCCCCCTGGTCACTGCGCCCCCAGCTCCGTGCACCCCCAGTTCCGTGCGCCCCCAGTTCCGTGCTCCCGTGCTCACTAGGCCCCGAGCTCCCTGCGCCCCTTGCTCACGAGGCCTCCTGCTCCGTGCTCCCCCTTCTCCTCTGCCCCTGCTCCCAGCGTCCATGCTCCCGGCGACCCTGCTCCCCGCACTGCCTGCTGTCTGCATCCCCTGCTGACTGCACCGCCTGCTGACTGCATCCCCTGCTGACTGCACCGCCTGCTGACTCCCCCCCGCTCACTGCGCCCCTTGCTCACTGCGCCCCCTGCTCACTGCGCCCCCTGCTCACTGCGCCCCCTGCTCACTGCGCCCCCTGCTCACTGCGCCCCCTGCTCACTGCGCCCCTTGCTCACTGCGCCCATTGCTCACTGCGCCCCCTGCTCACTGCGCCCCCTGCTCACTGCGCCCCCTGCTCACTGCGCCCCCTGCTCACTGCGCCCCCTGCTCACTGCGCCCCTTGCTCACTGCGCCCCCTGCTCACTGCGCCCCCTGCTCACTGCGCCCCCTGCTCACTGCGCCCCCTGCTCACTGCGCCCATTGCTCACTGCGCCCATTGCTCACTGCGCCCATTGCTCACAGCGCCCACTGCTCACTGCGCCGACTGCCCACGCGCCCACTGCTCACTGCGCCCATTGCTCACTGTGCCCACTGCTCACTGCACCCACTGTTTTCTGTGCCCACTGCTCTCTGCGCCCACTGCACTCCGCGCCCACTGCACTCCGCGCCCACGGCACTCTGCGCCCACTGCACTCTGCGCCCACTGCACTCTGCGCCCACTGCTCTCTGTGCCCACTGCTCTCTGTGCCCACTGCTCCGTGCGCCCACCGCTCCGTGTGCCCACCGCTCCGTGCGCCCACCGCTCCGTGCGCCCACCGCTCCGTGCGCCCACCGCTCCGTGCGCCCACCGCTCCGTGCGCCCACCACTCTGTGCGCCCACCACTCTGTGCGCCCACCGCTCTGTGCGCCCACCGCTCTCTCGCGCCCACTGCTTTCTGTGCCCTCTGCTTTCTGCGCCCAGTGCTCTCTGCGCCCACTGCTCTCTGCGCCCCCCGCTCCGTGCGCCCACCGCTCCGTGCACCCACCGCTCCGTGCGCCCACCGCTCCGGGCGCCCACTGCTTCGTTCGCCCACTGCTTCGTTCGCCCACCACTCTCTGTGCCCACCACTCTCTGCAACCACCGCTCTCTGCGCCCACCGCTCTCTGCCCCCAGCGCTTTCTGCACCCCCAGCTCCCTGGACCCCTGCTCCGTTTACCTCCTGCTCCCTGCACATCCAGCTCACTGCGCCCCTGCTCACTGCACCCCCTACTCACTGCGCTCCCTGCTCATTGCGCCCCCTGCTCACTGCGCCCCCTACTCACTGTGCCCCCTGCTCATTGCGCCCCCTGCTCACTGCACCCCCTACTCACTGCGCTCCCTGCTCATTGCGCCCCCTGCTCACTGCGCCCCCTACTCATTGCGCCCCCTGCTCATTGCGCCCCCTGCTCACTGCGCCCCCTACTCACTGCGCCCCCTGCTCACTGCTCCCCCTACTCACTGCGCCCCCTGCACACTGCGCCTCCTGCTGCTCACTGCGCCCCCTGCTGCTCACTGCGCCCCCTGCTCACTGCGCCCCCTGCTCACTGCGCCCCCTGCTCACTGCGCCCCCTGCTCACTGCGCCCCCTGCTCACTGCGCCCCCTGCTCACTGCGCCCCTTGCTCACTGCGCCCCCTGCTCACTGCGCCCCCTGCTCACTGCGCCCCGTGCTCACTGCGCCCCCTGCTCACTGCGCCCCCTGCTCACTGCGCCCATTGCTCACTGCGCCCATTGCTCACTGCGCCCATTGCTCACAGCGCCCACTGCTCACTGCGCCGACTGCTCACTGCGCCCATTGCTCACTGTGCCCACTGCTCACTGCACCCGTTTTCTGTGCCCACTGCTCTCTGCGCCCACTGCACTCCGCTCCCACTGCACTCCGCGCCCACGGCACTCTGCGCCCACTGCACTCTGCGCCCACTGCACTCTGCGCCCACTGCTCTCTGTGCCCACTGCTCTCTGTGCCCACTGCTCCGTGCGCCCACCGCTCCTTGCGCCCACCGCTCCGTGCGCCCACCGCTCCGTGCGCCCACCGCTCCGTGCGCCCACCGCTCCGTGCGCCCACCACTCTGTGCGCCCACCACTCTGTGCGCCCACCGCTCTGTGCGCCCACCGCTCTCTCGCGCCCACTGCTTTCTGTGCCCTCTGCTTTCTGCGCCCACTGCTCTCTGCGCCCACTGCTCTCTGCGCCCACTGCTCTCTGCGCCCCCCGCTCCGTGCGCCCACCGCTCCGTGCGCCCACCGCTCCGTGCGCCCACCGCTCCGTGCGCCCACTGCTTCGTTCGCCCACCACTCTCTGTGCCCACCACTCTCTGCAACCACCGCTCTCTGCGCCCAGCGCTTTCTGCACCCCCAGCTCCCTGGACCCCTGCTCCGTTTACCTCCTGCTCCCTGCACATCCAGCTCACTGCGCCCCTGCTCACTGCACCCCCTACTCATTGCGCCCCCTGCTCATTGCGCCCCCTGCTCACTGCGCCCCCTACTCACTGCGCCCCCTGCTCACTGCTCCCCCTACTCACTGCGCCCCCTGCACACTGCGCCTCCTGCTGCTCACTGCGCCCCCTGCTGCTCACTGCATCCCCTGCTCACTGCGCCCCCTGCTCACTGCGCCCCCTGCTCATTGCGCCCTCTGCTGCTCACTACGCCCCCTGCTCACTGCGCCCCCTGCTCACTGCGCCCCCTGCTCACTGCGCCCCCAGCTCCGTGCGCCCCCTGCTCACAGGACCCCCTGCTCCGAGCGCCCCCTGGTCACTGCGCCCCCAGCTCCGTGCACCCCCAGTTCCGTGCGCCCCCAGTTCTGTGCGCCCGTGCTCACTAGGCCCCCAGCTCCCTGCGCCCCTTGCTCACGAGGCCTCCTGCTCCGTGCTCCCCCTTCTCCTGTGCCCCTGCTCCCGGCGTCCATGCTCCCGGCGACCCTGCTCCCCGCACTGCCTGCTGACTGCATCCCCTGCTGACTGCACCGCCTGCTGACTGCATCCCCTGCTGACTGCACCGCCTGCTGACTGCATCCCCTGCTGACTGCACCGCCTGCTGACTCCCCCCCGCTCACTGCGCCCCTTGCTCACTGCGCCCTCTGCTCACTGCGCCCCCTGCTCACTGCGCCCCCTGCTCACTGCGCCCCCTGCTCACTGCGCCCCTTGCTCACTGCGCCCACTGCTCACTGCGCCCCCTGCTCACTGCGCCCCCTGCTCACTGCGCCCCCTGCTCACTGCGCCCCCTGCTCACTGCGCCCCCTGCTCACTGCGCCCCCTGCTCACTGCGCCCCTTGCTCACTGCGCCCCCTGCTCACTGCGCCCCCTGCTCACTGCGCCCCCTGCTCACTGCGCCCCCTGCTCACTGCGCCCCCTGCTCACTGCGCCCCCTGCTCACTGCGCCCCCTGCTCACTGCGCCCCCTGCTCACTGCGCCCCCTGCTCACTGCGCCCCCTGCTCACTGCGCCCATTGCTCACTGCGCCCATTGCTCACAGCGCCCACTGCTCACTGCGCCCCCTGCTCACTGCACCCATTGCTCACTGCGCCCATTGCTCACAGCGCCCCCTGCTCACTGCGCCCCCTGCTCACTGCACCCATTGCTCACAGCGCCCACTGCTCACTGCGCCGACTGCCCACGCGCCCACTGCTCACTGCACCCACTGTTCTCTGCGCCCACTGTTTTCTGTGCCCACTGCTCTCTGCACCCACCGCTCTCTGCGCCCACCGCTCTCTCGCGCCCACTGCTTTCTGCGCCCTCTACTTTCTGCGCCCACTGCTCTCTGCGCCCACTGCTCTCTGCGCCCCCCGCTCCGTGCGCCCACCGCTCCGTGCGCCCACCGCTCCGTGTGCCCACCGCTCCGTGCGCCCACCGCTCCGTTCGCCCACTGCTCTGTGCCCACCACTCTCTGTGCCCACCACTCTCTGCAACCACCGCTCTCTGCGCCCATCGCTCTCTGCGCCCACCGCTCTCTGCCCCCAGCGCTTTCTGCACCCCCAGCTCCCTGGACCCCTGCTCCGTTTACCTCCTGCTCCCTGCACATCCAGCTCACTGCGCCCCCAGTTCAGTGCGCCCCCTGCTCCGTGCGCCGCCAGCTCACTGCACCTCCTGCTCACTGCGCCCCCTGCTCCGTGCGCCCCCAGCTCCGTGCGCCCCATCCTCACAAGGCCCCCAGCTCCGTGCGCCCCCAGCTCCGTGCGCCCCATCCTCACAAGGCCCCCAGCTCCGTGCGCCCCCAGCTCCGTGTGCCCCCAATTTCGTGCGCCCCCTGCTCACTAGGCCCCCATCTCCGTGCGCCCCCATCTCCGTGCGCCCCCTGCTCACTAGGCCCCTATCTCCGTGCGCCCCCATCTCCGTGCGCCCCTAGCTCCGTGCGCCCCCTGCTCACTAGGCCCCTATCTCCGTGCGCCCCCATCTCCGTGCGCCCCCTGCTCACTAGGCCCCCATCTCCGTGTGCCCCCAGCTCTGTGCGCCCCCTGCTCTCTCGGCCCCTATCTCCGTGCGCCCCTTTCTCCGTGCGCCCCCATCTCCGTGCGCCCCCTGCTCACAAGGCCTCCTGCTCCGTGCTCCTCCTTCTCCGTGCGCCCCCTGTGCCCCTGCTCCCAGCGCCCCTGCTCCCGGCGCCCATGTTCCCCGCACCGCCTGCTGACTGCACCGCCTGCTCCCTGCAACCCCTGCTCACTGCACCCCCTGCTCACTGCACCACCTGCTCACTGCGCCCCCTGCTCACTGCACCCCCTGCTCACTGCACCACCTGCTCACTGCACCCCCTGCTCACTGCACCCCCTGCTCACTGCACCCCCTGCTCACTGCGCCCCCTGCTCACTGCTCCCCCTGCTCACTGCACCCCCTGCTCACTGCACCCCCTGCTCACTGCACCCCCTGCTCACTGCGCCCCCTGCTCACTGCTCCCCCTGCTCACTGCACCACCTGCTCACTGCACCCCCTGCTCACTGCACCCCCTGCTCACTGCACCCCCTGCTCACTGCACCCCCTGCTCACTGCTCCCCCTGCTCACTGCTCCCCCTGCTCACTGCACCACCTGCTCACTGCACCCCCTGCTCACTGCACCCCCTGCTCACTGCACCCCCTGCTCACTGCACCCCCTGCTCACTGCACCACCTGCTCACTGCACCACCTGCTCACTGCACCCCCTGCTCACTGCTCCCCCTGCTCACTGCACCACCTGCTCACTGCAATCCCCGTGCTCGATGCACCCCGTGCTCCCTGCACCACCTGCTCACTGCTCGCCCGGCTGACTGCGCCCCTTGTTCACTGCGCCCACTGCTGCTCACTGCGCCCCCTGCTCGCTCCCTGCGGCCACCGCTCCCAACGCCCACCGCTCCGTGCACCCACTGTTCCCTGGGCCCTCTGCTCCCTGCACCCAAGGCTCCCTGCACCCAAGGCTCCCTGCCACAACGACTCCCTGCAGCCACGGCTCCCTGCACCCACAGCTCCCTGCACCCACAGCTCCCTGCCACCACAGCTGCCTGCCACCACGTCTCCCTGCACCGACAGCTCCCTGCACCCAGGGCTCCCTGCACCCACAACTCCCTGCACCCACGGCTCCCTACACCTACGACTCCCTGCACCCACGACTCCCTGCGCCCACGGCTCCCTACACCCACGACTCCCTACACCCACGGCTCCCTGCACCCACGGCTCCCTGCACCCACGGCTCCCTGCACCCACGGCTCCCTGCACCCACGGCTCCCTGCACCCACGACTCGCTGCACCCACGGCTCCCTGCACCCAGTGCTCCCTGCACCCACGGCTCCCTGCACCCACGGCTCCATGCACACACAGCTATCTGCACCCCTGGCTCCCTGCACCCCCAGCTCCCTGCGTACCGGCTCCCTGCGCACCGGCTCCCTGCGCCACCTGCTCCCTGCGCCACCTGCTCTCTGCGACGCCTGCTCACTGCGTCGCCTGCTCACTGCACCCCCTGCTCACTGCGCCCACTGCTCACTGCGCCCGCTGCTCACTGCACCCCCTGCTCACTGCGCCCACTGCTCACTGCGCCCGCTACTCACTGCACCCCCTGCTCACTACTCCTCCTGCTCACTGCACTGATTGCTCACTACATGTGTGGCACGGTGTCACAGTGGTTAGCTGTTCTGCGTCACACCGTCAGGTGCGCGGGTTCAATTCCAGTGTTGGGAAACTGTGGATGCTGCATGTTCTCCCCGTGTCAGCGTGTTTTCCCCGGGTGTTCTGGTTTACTCCCACACTCGAAAGATGTGCTGATTCTGTGTTTTGTCCATGTAAATGTTCCCTCAGTATACCCAAACAGGCGACGGAGCATGCCGGCTCGGGGATTTTCACAAGAACTTCATTCAGGTGTTAATGAAAGCCTACTAATAAATAATGTTTAAAACTTAAAACTCACTGCACCCAGGGTTCTCTGCACCCACTGCTCACTGCACCCACTGCTCCCTGAACTCACTGCTCCCACTGCGCACTGCACCCACTGCGCACGGCACCCACTGCTCTCTGAACCCACTGCTCACTGCTCCCACTGCTCTCTGCACCCACTGCTCACTGCACCCACTGCTCCCTGAACCCACTGCTCACTGCTCCCACTGCTCTCTGCACCCACTGCTCACTGCACCCACTGCTCACTGCTCCCACTGCTCACTGCACCCACTGCTCCCTGAACCCACTGCTCACTGCACCCACTGCTCACTGAACCCACTGCTCACTGTGCCCACTGCTCACTTCGCCCACTGCTCACTTTGCCCACTGCGCCCACTGCTCAGTGCGCCCACTGCTCACTGCACCCACATCGCACTGCGCCCATTGCTCACTGCTCCCACTGCTCACTGTTCCCCTTGCTGACTGCTCCCACTGCTCACTGCACCCACTGCTCCCACTGCTCACTGCACCCACTGCTCACTGCACCCACTGCTCACTGCTCCCACTGCTCACTGCACCCACTGCTCACTGCACCCACTGCTCACTGCTCCCACTGCTCACTGCTCCCACTGCTCACTGTTCCCCTTGCTGACTGCTCCCACTGCTCACTGCACCCACTGCTCCCACTGCTCACTGCACCCACTGCTCACTGCACCCACTGCTCCCACTGCTCACTGCACCCACTGCTCACTGCACCCACTGCTCACTGCTCCCACTGCTCCCACTGCTCACTGCACCCACTGCTCCCACTGCTCACTGCACCCACTGCTCCCACTGCTCACTGCACCCACTGCTCACTGCACCCACTGCTCACTGCACCCACTGCTCACTGCTCCCTGCGCCCACCGCTCCCTGCGCCCACCGCTCCCTGCGCCCACCGCTCCCTGCGCCCACCGCTCCGTGCGCCCACCGCTCCCTGCACCCACCGCTCCCTGCACCCAACGCTCCCTGCGCCCACTGCTCACTGCACTCATTGCTCACTACATGGGTGTCACGGTGTCACAGTGATTAACCGTTCTGCCTCACACCGCCAGGTGCCCGGTTCAATTCCAGCCTTGGGAAACTGTGTGGATGCTGCATGTTCTCGCCATGTCTACATGTGCTTTCTCCGATTTACTCCCACACTCCAAAGATGTGCTGATTCTGTGTTTTGGCCATGTAAATTCTCCCTCAGTATACCCAAACAGGCGACGGAGCATGCGGAGTAGGGGATTTTCACAATAACTTCATTGGGTTATTAATGAAAACCTACTTATAACGCTAATAAATAATGTTTAAAACTTAAAACTCACTGCACCCACAACTCGCTGCACCCCCTGCTCACTGCACCCCCTGCTCACTGCACCCCCTGCTCCCTGCACCCCCTGCTCGCTGCACCCCCTGCTCGCTGCACCGCCTGCTCCCTGCACCCCCTGCTCCCTGTACCGCCTGCTCCCTGCACTGCCTGCTCCCCGCACCGCCTGCTCCCTGTACCGCCTGCTCCCTGCACTGCCTGCTCCCCGCACCGCCTGCTCACTGCACCCCCTGCTCGCTGCACCGCCTGCACACTGCACCCGCTGCTCACTGCACCCCCTGCTCCCTGCACCGCCTGCTCCCTGCACCCCCTGCTCGCTGCACCCCCTGCTCGCTGCACCGCCTGCTCCCTGCACCCCCTGCTCCCTGTACCGCCTGCTCCCTGCACTGCCTGCTCCCCGCACCGCCTGCTCACTGCACCCCCTGCTCGCTGCACCGCCTGCACACTGCACCCGCTGCTCGCTGCACTGCCTGCTCCCTGCACCGCCTGCTCCCCGCACCGCCTGCTCACTGCACCACCTACTCCCTGCACCCCCTGCTCGCTGCACCGCCTGCTCCCTGAACGCCCTGCTCCCTGTACCGCCTGCTCCCTGCACTGCCTGCTCCCCGCACCGCCTGCTCCCTGTACCGCCTGCTCACTGCACCGCCTGCTCACTGCGCCCCCTGCTCACTGCACCGCCTGCTCCCTGCACCCCCTACTCCCTGCACCGCCTGCTCCCTGCACCGCCTGCTACCTGCACCGCCTGCTCCCTGCACCGCCTGCTCCCTGCACCCCCTGCTCCCTGCACCCCCTGCTCACTGCACCGCCTGCTCCCTGCTCCCCCTGCTCCCCGCACCGCCTGCTCCCTGCACCCCCTGCTCACTGCACCGCCTGCTCACTGCACCCCCTGCTCACTGCACCGCCTGCTCACTGCACCGCCTGCTCCCTGCACCGTCTGCTCGCTGCACCCCCTGCTCCCTGCACCCCCTGCTCCCTGCACTGTCTGCTCCCTGCACCCCCTGCTCCCTGCACTGTCTGCTCCCTGCACCCCCTGCTCTCTGCACCCCCTGCTCACTGCACCGCCTGCTCCCTGCACCCCCTGCTCCCTGCACCGCCTGCTCACTGCACCCCCTGCTCCCTGCACCCCCTGCTCCCTGCACCCCCTGCTCCCTACACCCCCTGCTCTCTGCACCGCCTGCTCCCTGCACCCCCTGCTCCCTGCACCCCCTGCTCCCTGCACCCCCTGCTCCCTGCACCGCCTGCTCACTGCGCCCCCTGCTCACTGCACCGCCTGCTCCCTGCACCCCCTGCTCACTGCACCGCCTGCTCCCTGCACCGCCTGCTCCCTGCACCCCCTGCTCCCTGCACCGCCTTCTCACTGCCCCGCCTGCTCACTGCACCGCCTGCTCCCTGCACCCCCTGCTCCCTGCACCTCCTGCTCACCGCCCCCTGCTCACTGCACCGCCTGCTCCCTGAACCCCCTGCTCCCTGCACCGCCTGCTCCCTGCACCGCCTGCTCCCTGAACCCCCTGCTCCCTGCACCGTCTGCCCCTGCGCCGCCCGCCCATTGCAACCCCTGCACCGCCTGCACACTGCACCGCCTGCTCCCTGCACCGCCTGCTCCCTGCACCGCCTGCTCACTGCACCGCCTGCTCCCTGCACCGCCTGCTCACTGCACCGCCTGCTCCCTGCACCGCCTGCTCCCTGCACCGCCTGCTCCCTGCACCGCCTGCTCACTGCACCGCCTGCTCACTGCACCGCCTGCTCACTGCACCGCCTGCTCCCTGCACCGCCTGCCCCTGTGCCGTCTGCCCCTGCGCCGCCTGCCCCCTGCAACCCCTGCGCCGCCCGCACCCTGCAACCCCTGCGCCGCCCGCCCCCTGCAACCCCTGCACCCTGCACCCTCTGCCCCCTGCACCCCCTGCCCCCTGCACCCTGCACACCCTGCCCGCTGCACCCCCTGCTCCATGCACCCCATGCTCTCTGCACCGCCTACTCGCTGCACCGCCTGCTCAGTGCATCCCCTGCCCACTGCACCCCGTGCCCACTGCACCCCCTGCCCACTGCACCCAATGCCAACTGCACCCACTGCTGACTGCACCCACTGCTGAATGCACCCACTGCTGCCTGCACCCACTGCTCCCGCACCTACTGCTCCCTGCGCCCACTGCTCCTCGCGCCCACTGCTCCCCGCGCCCACTGCTCCCCGTGCCCACTGCTCCCCGCGCCCACTGCTCCCCACGCCCACCACTCCCCGCGCCCACTGCTCCTCGCGCCCACTGCTCCCTGCACCCTCTGCTCCCCGCGCCCACTGCTCCCAGCGCCCACTGCTCCCCGCGCCCACTGCTCCCCGCGCCCACTGCTCCCCGCGCCCACTGCTCCCCGCGCCCACTGCTCCCCGCGCCCACTGCTCCCCGCGCCCACTGCTCCCCGCGCCCACTGCTCCCTGCACCCACTGCTCCCCGTACCCACTGCTCCCCGCGCCCACTGCTCCCCGCGCCCACTGCTCCCCGCGCCCACTGCTCCCCGCGCCCACTGCTCCCCACGCCCACTACTCCCCGCGCCCACTGCTCCCCGGGCCCACTGCTCCCCGTGCCCACTGCTCCCTGCACCCACTGCTCCCCGCGTCCACTGCTCCCCGTGCCCACTGCTCCCTGCACCCACTGCTCCCCGTACCCACTGTTCCCCGTACCCACTGTTCCCCGTGCCCACTGCTCCCTGCACCCACTGCTCCCCGTACCCACTGTTCCCCGCACCCACTGTTCCCCGCACCCACTGCTCCCTGCACCCACTACTTCCCGCACCAACTGCTCCCCGCACGCACTGCTCTACGCACCCACTGCTGTCTGCACCCATTGCTCATTGCACCCATTGCTCATTGCGCCCATTGCTCCCTTCACTCACTGCTCATTGCACCCATGGCTCACTGCACCTATGGCTCACTGCACCCATGGCTCAGTGCACCCATGGCTCACTGCACCCATTGCTCATTGCACCCATTGCTCATTGCACCCATTGCTCATTGCACCCATTGCTCATTGCACCCATGGCTCACTGCACCCATTGCTCACTGCACCCATTGCTCACTGCACCCATTGCTCACTGCACCCATTGCTCATTGCACTCATTGCACCCATTGCTCATTGCACCCATGGCTCATTGCACCCATTGCTCATTGCACCCATGGCTCATTGCACCCATTGCTCATTGCACCCATTGCTCATTGCACCCATGGCTCATTGCACCCATTGCTCATTGCACCCATGGCTCATTGCACCCATTGCTCATTGCACCCATTGCTCACTGCACCCATTGCTCATTGCACCCATTGCTCATTGCACCCATTGCTCACTGCACCCATTGCTCATTGCACCCATGGCTCATTGCACCCATTGCTCATTGCACCCATTGCTCACTGCACCCATTGCTCACTGCACCCATTGCTCACTGCACCCATTGCTCACTGCACCCATTGCTCACTGCACCCATTGCTCATTGCACCCATTGCTCATTGCACCCATTGCTCATTGCACCCATGGCTCATTGCACCCATTGCTCATTGCACCCATGGCTCATTGCACCCATTGCTCATTGCACCCATTGCTCACTGCACCCATTGCTCATTGCACCCATTGCTCATTGCACCCATTGCTCACTGCACCCATTGCTCATTGCACCCATTGCTCATTGCACCCATTGCTCATTGCACCCATTGCTCATTGCACCCATTGCTCATTGCACCCATTGCTCATTGCACCCATGGCTCATTGCACCCATTGCTCATTGCGTCCATTGCTCCCTGCACTCACTTCTCACTGCATCCCCTGGTCCCTCAAAGTACTGCTCACTCCACCCACTGCTCGCTGCACCCACTGTTGACTGCACCCACTACTCGATGCACCCACTGCTGACTGCACCCACTGCTCTCTGCACCCACTGCTCTCTGCACCCACTGCTCCCTGCACCCACTGCTCTCTGCACCCACTGCTCCCTGCACTCACTGCTCTCTGCACCCACTGCTCTCTGCACCCACTGCTCTCTGCACCCACTGCTCTCTGCACCCACTGCTCTCTGCACCCACTGCTCCCTGCACCCACTGCTCCCTGCACCCACTGCTCCCTGCACCCACTGCTCCCTGCACCCACTGCTCCCTGCACCCACTGCTCCCTGCACCCACTGCTCCCTGCACCCACTGCTCCCTGCACCCACTGCTCCCTGCACCCACTGCTCCCTGCACCCACTGCTCCCTGCACCTACTGCTCCCTGCACCCACTGCTCCCTGCACCCACTGCTCCCTGCACCCACTGCTCTCTGCACCCACTGCTCCCTGCACCCAATGCTCACTTGACCCACTGCTCCCTGCACCCACTGCTCTCTGCACCCACTGCTCCCTGCACCCAATGCTCACTTGACCCACTGCTCCCTGCACCCACTGCTCCTTTCACCCTCTGCTCTCTGCACCCACAGCTCTCTGCACCCACTGCTCCCTGCACCCACTGATCCCTGCACCCACTACTCTCTGCACCCACTGCTCCCCGCACCCACTGATCCCTGCACCTACTGCTCACTATACCCACTGCTCACTATACCCACTGCTGGATGCACCCACTGTTCACAGCACCCACTCTTCACTACACCCACTCTTCACCGCACCCACTCTTCACCACACCCACTGCTCACTATACCCACTGTTCACTACACCCACTGCTCCCTGCACCCACGGCTCACTGCACTCCCTGCACCCACTGCTCCCTGCACTCAATGCTCCCTGCACCCACAGCTCACTGCACCCACTGCTCACTGCGCCCACTGCTCACTGCGCCCACTGCTCGCTGCACCCACTGCTCACTGCACCCACTGCTCACTGTACCCTCTGCTCATTGCACCCACTGCTCGCTGCACCCACTGCTCGATGCACCCACTGCTCACTGCACCCACTGCTGACTGCACTTGACGAACTTGTTGGATTTTAATGATGATGTGACTAGTGCGGTTGACGTAGGGGAACCGGTGGATGCGGTGTTTTTGGATTTCCGAAAGGCGTTTGATAAGGTGCCTCACAAAAGGTTGCTGAAGAAAATTGGGTCACACGGAGTTGGAGGTAGGGTTTTAGCGTGGATTGGGGATTGGCTATCCGATAGGAAGCAGAGAGTTGGAATCAATGGGTGCTTTTCTGGTTGGCAGATGGTAACTAGTGGTGTGCATCAGGGATCGGTACTGGGGCCTCAACTATTTACCATTTATGTTGTGCCGAGCTTTATCTGAAACCAAGATCAAGCTATCCCACTCCCTATCATCCTGGTGTGCTCCATGTGCCTATCCAATAACCGCTTAAATGTTCCTGAAGTGTCTGACTCCACTATCACTGCAGGCAGTCCATTCCACACCCCAACCACTCTCTGCGTAAAGAACCTACCTCTGATATCCCTCCTATATCTCCCACCACGAACCCTATAGTTATGCCCCCTTGTAATAGCTCCATCCACCCGAGGAAATAGTCTTTGCACATTCACTCTATCATTTTATAAACCTCTATTAAGTCTCCCCTCAGCCTCCTCCGCTCCAGAGAGAACAGCCCTAGCTCCCGCAACCTTTCCTCATAAGACCTACCCTCCAAACCAGGCAGCATCCTGGTAAAACTCCTCTGCACTCTTTCCAGCGCTTCCACATCCTTCCTATAGTGAGGTGACCAGAACTGCACACAATAAAGAACAACGAACAATACAGCACAGGAACAGGCCCTTCGGCCCTCCAAGCCCGCGCCGCTCCCCGGTCCAGGATTGAATCCTGAATCCAGGATCCCCGCCCAATTTTCCAGCCTATCTACATACCAATATCCTATCCACCGAGCTGTCCCTCACAGCTACGATGCTTTGTTCATTACAACCTATTAACTTACCCCCACCCCCCCATTCCAGACCATGTGATCTCCAGGGAGAGGCGAAAACCCAGAGTGAAAAACCCCAGGGCCAATATGGGGAAAAAAAAATCTGGGAAATTCCTCTCCGACCCCCTGAGGCGATCGAAACGAGTCCAGGAGATCACAATGGCCCCGATCGGAAAATGCTTCCCAACCCTAGTCATTTCCACTTCCACGAACACCATATGAATTCCCTGCCCCCGAGACAGGTTCCCAACTATCCGCAGTCTCACTCTGTACTGGCACCAGCAAGATGATCATAGAATGAAGCCTTGAAACGAGAAACCAGGAACAATTAGCCCGCGCCGCTCCCTGGTCCAAACTAGACCACTCTTTTGTATCCCTCCATTCCCACTCCGTTCATATAGCTGTCTAGATAAGTCTTAAACGTTCCCAGTGTGTCCGCCTCCACCACCTTGCCCGGCAACACATTCCAGGCCCCCACGACCCTCTGTGTGAAATATGTCCTTCTGATATCTGTGTTAAACCTCCCCCCCTTCACCTTGAACCTATGACCCCTCGTGAACGTCACCACCGACCCGGGGAAAAGCTTCCCACCGTTCACCCTATCTATGCCTTTCATAATTTTATACACCTCTATTAAGTCTCCCCTCATCCTCCGTCTTTCCAAGGAGAACAACCCCAGTTTCCCCAATCTCTCCTCATAACCAAGCCCCTCCATACCAGGCAACATCCTGGTAAACCTCCTCTGTACTCTCTCCAAAGCCTCCACGTCCTTCTGGTAGTGTGGCGACCAGAACTGGACGCAGCATTCCAAATGCGGCCGAACCAACGTTCTATACATCTGCAACATCAGACCCCAACTTTTATACTCTATGCCCCGTCCTGTAAAGGCAAGCATGCCATATGCCTTCTTCACCACCTTCTCCACCTGTGACGTCACCTTCAAAGATCTGTGGACTTGCACACCCAGGTCCCTCTGCGTCTCTACACCCTTTATGGTTCTTCCATTTATCGTGTAGCTCCTCCCTACATTATTCCCACCAAAATGCATCACTTCGCATTTATCAGGATTGAACTCCATCTGCCATTTCCTTGCCCAAATTTCCAGCCTATCTATATCCTTCTGTAGCCTCTGACAATGTTCCTCACTATCTGCAAGTCCTGCCAGTTTTGTGTCGTCCGCAAACTTACTGATCACCCCAGTTACTCCTTCTTCCAGATCATTGATATAAATCACAAACAGCAGAGGTCCCAATACAGAGCCCTGCGGTACACCACTAGTCACAGGCCTCCAGCCGGAAAAAGACCCTTCCACTACCACCCTCTGTCTTCTATGACCAAGCCAGTTCTCCACCCATCTAGCCACCTCCCCCTTTATCCCATGGGATCCAACCTTTTTCACTAGCCTACCATGAGGGACTTTGTCAAATGCTTTACTAAAGTCCATATAGACAACATCCACGGCCCTTCCTTCGTCAACCATTTTGGTCACTTCTTCAAAAAACACCACCAGGTTCGTGAGGCATGACCTCCCTCTCACAAAACCATGTTGACTATATAATATATAATACTCCAAATGTGGTCTCACCAAGGTCCTGTACAGTTGCAGCATAACCCCACGGCTCTTAAACTCCAACCCCCTGTTAATAAAAGCTAACACACTATAGGCCTTCTTCACAGCTCTATCCACTTGAGTGGCAACCTTTAGAGATCTGTGGATATGAACCCCAAGATCTCTCTGTTCCTCCACAGTCCTCAGAACCCTACCTTTGACCCTGTAACCCACATTTAAATTAGTCCTACCAAAATGAATCACCTCACATTTATCAGGGTTAAACTCCATTTGCCATTTTTCAGCCCAGGTTTGCATCCTATCTATGTCTCTTTGCAGCCTACAACAGCCCTCCACCTCATCCACTACTCCACCAATCTTGGTGTCATCAGCAAATTTACTGATCCACCCTTCAGCCCCCTCTAAGGCATTAATAAATATCACAAAGAGCAGAGGACCAAGCACTGATCCCTGTGGCACTCCGCTAGCAACCTGCCTCCAATCCGAAAATTTTCCATCGACCACCACCCTCTGTCTTCGATCAGACAGCCAGTTACCTATCCAATCGGCCAACTTTCCCTCTATCCCACACCTCCTTACTTTCATCATCAACCGACCATGGGGAACCTTATCAAACGCCTTATTAAAATCCATGTATATGACGTCAACTGCCCTACCTTCATCAACACACTTAGTTACCTCCTCAAAAAATTCTATCAAATTTGTGAGGCACGACTTGCCCTTCACGAATCCATGCTGACTATCCCGGATTAATCCGCATCTTTCTAAATGATCGTAAATCCCATCTCTGAGGACCTTTTCCATCAATTTACCAACCACCGAAGTAAGACTAACCGGTCTATAATTACCAGGGTCATTTCTATTCCCTTTCTTAAACAGAGGAACAACATTCGCCATTCTCCAGTCTTCTGGCACCATCCCCGTGGACAGCGAGGACCCAAAGATCAAAGCCAAAGGCTCTGCAATCTCATCCCTTGCCTCCCAAAGAATCCTAGGATACATTTCATCAGGCCCAGGGGACTTATCGACCTTCAGTTTATTCAAAACTGCCAGGACATCCTCCCTCCGAACATCTATTTCCTCCAGCCTATTAGCCTGTAACACCTTCTCTTCCTCAAAAACATGGCCCCTCTCCTTGGTGAACACTCGCCTATCTCTACTGACTCCATACACAAGTTCCCACTACTGTCCTTGACCGGCCCTAACCTCACCCTGGTCATTCTTTTATTCCTCACATAAGAGTAAAAAGCCTTGGGGTTTTCCTTGATCCGACCCGCCAAGGACTTCTCGTGCCCCCTCCTAGCTCTCCTAAGCCCCTTTTTCAGCTCATTCCTTGCTAACTTGGAACCCTCAATCGAACCATCTGAACCCTTGTTTCCTCATCCCTACATAAGCTTCCCTCTTCCTTTTCACAAGACATTCCACCTCTTTCGTGAACCATGGTTCCCTCACTCAGCCATTTCCTCCCTGCCTATCAAGGACATCCAGTATTTGTTCCTTGAAAAAGTTCCACTTTTCATTAGTTCCTTTCCCTGACAGTTTCTGTTCCCAACTTATGCCCCCTAATTCTTGCCTAATCGCATCATAATTACCTCTCCCCCAATTGTAAACCTTGCCCTGCCGTACGGCCCTATCCCTCTCCATTGCAATAACAAAAGACACCGAATTGTGGTCACTATCTCCAAAGTGCTCTCCCACAACCAAATCTAACACTTGGCCCGGTTCATTTCCCAGTACCAAATCCAATGTGGCCTCACCTCTTGTCGGCCTATCCACATATTGTGTCAGGAAACCCTCCTGCACACACTGCACAAAAACTGCCCCATCCGAACTATTTGACCTACAAAGGTTCCAATCAATATTTGGAAAGTTAAAGTCCCCCATGACAACTACCCTGTGACCCCCACACATATCCATAATCTGCTTAGCAACTTCTTCCTCCACATCTCTATTACTATTTGGGGGCCTATAGTAAACTCCCAACAACGTGACCGCTCCTTTCCTATTTCTAACCTCAGCCCATATTACCTCAGTGTGCAGATCCCCCTTGAAGTGCCTGTCCGTAGCCGTTAAACTATCCTTGATTAACAATGCCACTCCTCCACCTCTTTTACCAGCTTCCCTACACTTACTGAAACATCTATACCCCGGAACGTCCAACAACCATTCCTGTCCTTGTTCTACCCACGTCTCCGTAATGGCCACAACATCGTAGTCCCAAGTACCAATCCACGCCCCAAGTTCATCTACCTTGTTCCGGATGCTCCTTGCATTGAAGTAGACACACTTCAACCCACCTTCCTGTCTACCGGTACCCACCCTTGACCCTGATACCTTCCCCAATACCTCACCACCCTCACTGACTTCTGGACTACAACTCCTTTTCCCACTCCCCTGACAAATTAGTTTAAACCCCCCTGAAGAGCCGTAACAAATTTCCCTCCTAGGATATTGGTGCCCCTCTGGTTCAGGTGCACCCCGTCCTGTTTGTACAGGTCCCACCTTCCCCAGAATGTGTTCCAATTATCCACGTATCTGAAACCCTCCCTCCTACACCATCCCTGCAACCACATGTTTAACTGCACTCTCTCCCTGTTCCTCAACTCGCTATCACGTGGCACCGGCAACGTACCAGAGATGACCACATGTTTCGTCTTGGCTCTCAGCTTCCAGCCCAGCTCCAGAAATTCCTGCTTTAAATCCCCGTCCCTTCTCTTACCTATGTCGTTGGTACCAATGTGTACCACGACTTGTGACTGTTTCCCCTCCCCCTTCAGAATCCGGAAAACACGGTCCGAGACGTCACGGACCTTGGCATCCGGGAGGCAACATACCATCCGTGAGTCTCTTTTGCTGCCACAGAACCTCCTATCTATCCCTCTAACTAACGAGTCCCCAATAACTATTGCCCTCCCGCTCTGCCCCTTACCCTCCCGAGCCACAGAGACGGACACAGTGCTGGAGATCCTCTCACTGCGGCTCACCACTGGTATGTCATCCCCCTCAACCGTATCCAAAGCGGAATACTTGTTGCTAAGGGGAACGACCACCGGGGATCCCTGCACGGACTGCTTCCTCCCAGCCCCTCTCACCGTCACCCATCTGTTTTCATTCCTCGGAGTAACTGTATCCCTAAAGCTTCTGTCTATGGCCACCTCTGCGTCCCTAATGATCCTAAGTTCATCCAACTCCAGCTCCAGTTCCCTAACACGGTTTTGGAGGAGCTGCAGATGGGTGCACTGTCTTGCTGCATCTGGGTGCACAGATGTCTTGCTGCATCTGTACAGGGCATTGGTGAGGCCGCAGCTGGAATACTGTGTGCAGTATTGGTCCCCTTATTTGCGGAAGAATATATTGGCCTTGGAGGGAGTGCAGAGAAGGTTCGCCAGGTTGATACCAGAGATGAGGGGTGTTGATTATGAGGAGAGACTGAGCAGATTGGGTTTGTACTCATTGGAATTTAGAAGGCTAAGGGGGGATCTTATGGAGACCTATAAGATAATGAAGGGGCTGGATAGGGTAGAGGTGGAGAGATTCTTTCCACTTAGAAAGGTGATTCATTGTGGTAGGACTAATTTAAATGTGGATTACAGGGTCAAAGGTAGGGTTCTGATGACTGTGGAGGAACAGAGAGACCTTGGGGTCCATATCCACAGATCTCTAAAGGTTGCCACTCAAGTGGACAGAGCTGTGAAGAAGGCCTATAGTGTGTTAGCTTTTATTAACAGGGGGTTGGAGTTTAAGAGCCGTGGGGTTATGCTGCAACTGTACAGGACCTTGGTGAGACCACATTTGGAATATTGTGTGCAGTTCTGGTCACCTCACTATAAGAAGGATGTGGAAGCGCTGGAAAGAGTGCAGAGGAGATTTACCAGGATGCTGCCTGGTTTGGAGGGTAGGTCTTATGAGGAAAGGTTGAGGGAGCTAGGGCTGTTCTCTCTGGAGCGGAGGAGGCTGAGGGGAGACTTAATAGAGGTTTATAAAATGATGAAGGGGATAGATAGAGTGAACGTTCAAAGACTATTTCCTCGGGTGGATGGAGCTATTACAAGGGGGCATAACTATAGGGTTCATGGTGGGAGATATAGGAAGGATATCAGAGGTAGGTTCTTTACGCAGAGAGTGGTTGGGGTGTGGAATGGACTGCCTGCAGTGATAGTGGAGTCAGACACTTCAGGAACATTTAAGCGGTTATTGGATAGGCACATGGAGCACACGAGGATGATAGGGAGTGGGATAGCTTGATCTTGGTTTCAGATAAAGCTCGGCACAACATCGTGGGCCGAAGGGCCTGTTCTGTGCTGTACTGTTCTATGTTCTATGTTCTGAAGGAAATTAGAACGAGAGGGCACAGCCTCAAAATAAAGGGGAGTCAGTTTAGGACAGAGTTGAGGAGGAACTTCTTCTCTCAGAGGGTGGTGAATCTCCGGAATTCTCTGCCCACTGAAGTGGTGGAGGCTACCTCGTTGAATATGTTTAAATCACGGATAGATGGATTCCTGATCAGGAAGGGAATTAAGGGTTATAGGGATCAGGCGGGTAAGTGGAACTGATCCACTTCAGATCAGCCACGATCTTATTGAATGGCGGGGCAGGCTTGAGGGGCTAGATGGCCTACTCCTGCTCCTATTTCTTATGTTCTTATGTTCACCCACTGCTCACTGCACCCACTGCTCTCTGCACTCACTGCTCTCTGCACCCACTGCTCTCTGCACTCACTGCTCTCTGCACCCACTGCTCTCTGCACCCACTGCTCTCTGCACCCACTGCTCACTGCACCCACTGCTCCCTGCACCCACTGCTCTCTTTACCCACTGATCTCTGCACCCACTGCTCCCCGCACCCATTGCTCCCTGCACCCATTGCTCCCTGCACCCACTGCACCCTGCACCCACTGCTCTCTGCACCCACTGCTCCCTGCACCCACTGCTCCCTGCACCCACTGCTCCCTGCACCCACTGCTCCCTGCACCCACTGCTCCCTGCACCCACTGCTCCCTGTACCCACTGCTCCCTGCACCCACTGCTCACTGCACCCATTGTTCGCTGCACCCACTGCTCGCTGCACCCACTGTTCACAGCACCCACTCTTCACTGCACCCACTCTTCACCACACCCACTGCTCACTACACCCACTGCTCCCTGCACCCACTGCTCCCTGCACCCACTGCTCCCTGCACCCATTGTTCACTGCACCCACTGTTCACTGCACCCACTCTTCACCACACCCACTGCTCACTACACCCACTGCTCCCTGCACCCACTGCTCCCTGCACCCATTGTTCACTGCACCCACTGTTCACTGCACCCACTCTTCACCACACCCACTGCTCACTACACCCACTGCTCCCTGCACCCACTGCTCCCTGCACCCATTGTTCACTGCACCCACTGCTCCCTGCACCCATTGTTCACTGCACTCCCTGATCACTGCCCCCCTGCTCGCTGCATCCACTGCTCGCTGCACCCACTGCTCGCTGCATCCACTGTTCACTGCACCCACTGCACACTGCATCCCCTGCTCACTGCACTCCCTGATCACTGCCCCCCCTACTCACTGCCCCCCTGCTCACTGCCCCCCCTACTCACTGCCCCCCTGCTCGCTGCAGCCACTGCTCGCTGCACCCACTGCTCGCTGCACCCACTGCTCTCTGCACGCATTGCTGACTGCACCCACTGCTGACTGCACCCTCTACTCCCTGCACCCAGTATTCTCTGCACCCAGCGCTCCCTGCCACCACTGCTCACTGCACTCACTGCTCACTGCAGCCACTGGTCTCTCCACCTACTGCTCGCTGCACCCACTGCTCGCTGCACTCCCTGATCACTGCCCCCCCGCTCACTGCAACCACTGCTCCCCACAGCCACTGCTCGCTGCACCCACTGCTCTCTGCACCGACTGCTCTCTGCACCCACTGCTCACTGCACCCACTGCTCACTGCACTCACTGCTCACTGCACCCACTGCTCGCTGCAGCCACTGGTCTCTCCACCCACTGCTCGCTGCACCCACTGCTCTCTGCACCGACTGCTCACTGCACTCACTGCTCACTGCACCCACTGCTCACTGCACCCACTGC
Source organism: Mustelus asterias (assembly GCF_964213995.1). Taxonomy (NCBI): domain Eukaryota; kingdom Metazoa; phylum Chordata; class Chondrichthyes; order Carcharhiniformes; family Triakidae; genus Mustelus; species Mustelus asterias. Next base: position 87,216,746 of record NC_135803.1, on the reverse strand, counting down.
TGACTGCACCCTCTACTCCCTGCACCCAGTATTCTCTGCACCCAGCGCTCCCTGCCACCACTGCTCACTGCACTCACTGCTCACTGCAGCCACTGGTCTCTCCACCTACTGCTCGCTGCACCCACTGCTCGCTGCACTCCCTGATCACTGCCCCCCCGCTCACTGCAACCACTGCTCCCCACAGCCACTGCTCACTGCACCCACTGCTCTCTGCACCGACTGCTCTCTGCACCCACTGCTCACTGCACCCACTGCTCACTGCACTCACTGCTCACTGCACCCACTGCTTGCTGCAGCCACTGGTCTCTCCACCCACTGCTCGCTGCACCCACTGCTCTCTGCACCCACTGCTCACTGCACCCACTGCTCACTGCACTCACTGCTCACTGCACCCACTGCTCGCTGCAGCCACTGGTCTCTCCACCCACTGCTCACTGCACCCACTGCTCTCTGCACCCACTGCTCACTGGGCCCACTGCTGACTGCACCCACTGCTGACTGCACCCACTGTTCACGTACCCACTGCTCATTGCACCCACTGTTCACGCACCCACTGCTCCCCCCACTTACTGCTCCCCCCACCCACTGCTCACTGCACCCACTGCTCACTGCACTCACTGCTCACTGCACCCACTGCTCGCTGCAGCCACTGGTCTCTCCACCCACTGCTCACTGCACCCACTGCTCTCTGCACCCACTGCTCACTGGGCCCACTGCTGACTGCACCCACTGCTGACTGCACCCACTGTTCACGCACCCACTGCTCACCCCACTTACTGCTCCCCCCACCCACTGCTCACTGAACCCACTGCTGACAGCACCCACTGCTCGCTGCACCCACTGCTCGCTGCACCCACTGCTCCCTGCACCCACTGCTCCCTGCACCCACTGCTCCCTGCACCCACTGCTCCCTGCACCCTTGCTCACTGCACACTGCACCCACTGGTCCCTCCACCCACTGCTCCCTGCACCCAATGCGCACTGCACTCGCTGCTCACTGCCCTCCCTGCTCACTGCCCCCCCTGCTCACTGCCCCCTCTGCTCACTGCCCCCCCTGCTCACTGCACCCACTGCTCGCTGCACCCACTGCTCGCTGCACCCACTGCTCGCTGCACCCACTGCTCGCTGCACCCACTGCTCGCTGCCCCCACTGCTCGCTGCACCCACTGCTCGCTGCACCCACTGTTCCCTGCACCCACTGCTCCCTGAACCCACTGTTCACTGCCCCCCCTGCTCACTGCACCCACTGTTCCCTGCACCCACTGCTCACTGCACTCACTGCTCCCCGCAGCCATTGTTGCTCACGAGACCCACTGCTGACTGCACCCTCTCACGACTGCACCCACTGCTCCCTGCACCCATTGCTCCCTGCACCCATTGCTCCCTGCACCCACTGCTCCCCGCACCCACTGCTCGCTGCACCCACTGCTCACTGCTCCCCCTGTTCACTGCTCCCATTGCTCGCTGCACCCACGGCTCGCTGCACCCATACGCACTGCCCTTCCTGCTCACTGTCCCCCTTGCTCACTGCCCCCCTGCTCCCTGTCCCCCTTGCTCACTGCCCCCCTTGCTCACTGCCCCCCTGCTCTCTGCACCCCCTGCTCACTGCCTCCCCTGCTCACTGCCCCCCCTGTTCACTGCCCCCATTGCTCACTGCACCCACTGTTCGCTGGACCCACTGTTCGCTGCACCCACTGTTCGCTGCACCCTCTGCTCATTGCACCCACTGCTCCCTGCACCCACTGCTCCCTGCACCCACTGCTCCCTGCACCCACTGCTCCCTGCACCCACTGCTCCCTGCACCCACTGCTCCCTGCACCCACTGCTCTCTGCACTCACTGCTCGCTGCACCCACTGCTCGCTGCACCCACTGCTCGCTGCATCCAATGCTCCCTGCACTCACTGATCCCTGCACCCACTGCTCCCTGCACCCACTGCTCGCTGCACCCACTGTTCGCTGCATCCACTGTTCGCTGCACCCTCTGCTCCCTGCACCCACTGTACTCTGAACCCATTGCTCACAGCACCCATTGCTCGCTGCACCCATTGCTCGCTGCACCCACTGCTCGCTGCACCCACTGCTCGCTGCACCCACTGCTCGCTGCACCCACTGTTCCCTGCACCCTCTGCTCATTGCACCCACTGCTCTCTGAACCCATTGCTCACAGCACCCACTGCTCGCTGCGCCCACTGCTCACTGCACCCACTGCTCGCTGCACCCACTGCTCGCTGCACCCACTGCTCAGTGCACCCACTGATCACTGCACCCACTACTCGCTGTAGCCACTGCTCCCTGCACCCATTGCTGCCTGCACCCACTGTTCACAGCATCACTGCTCGCAACACCCACTTCCTCGCTACACCCACTGCTCGCTGCACCCACTGCTCACTGGACACACTGCTGACTGCCTCCACTGCTCACTTCACCCACTGCTCGCTGCATCCACTGCTCACTTCACCCACTGCTCGCTGCACCCACTGCTCTCTGCACCCACTGCTCACTGCACCCACTGCTCGCTGCACCCACTGCTCACTGGACACACTGCTGAATGCACCCACTGCTGACTGCACCCACTGCTGACTGCACCCTCTACTCCCTGCACCCACTATTCTCTGCACCCACTGCTCCTTGCACTCACTGCTCCCTGCACTCACTGCTCGCTGCACCCACTGCTCGCTGCACCCACTGCTCACTGCACCCACTGCTCTCTGCACCCAGTGCTCGCTGCACACACTGCTCGCTGCACCCACTTCTCTCTGCACCCACTGCTCTCTGCACCCACTGCTCTCTGCACCCACTGCTCTCTGCACCCACTGCTGACTGCACCCACTGCTCGCTGCACCCACTGTTCACACACCCACTGCTCCCCCCCACCCACTGCTCCCCCCCACCCACTGCTCCCCCCACCAACTGCTCCCCCCACACACTGACACCCCCACTTACTGCTCCCCCACCCACTGCTCGCAACACCCACTGCTGACTGCACCCACTGCTGACTGCACCCACTGCTCCCTACACCCACTGCTCACTGCACCCACTGCTCACTGCACCCACTGCTCCCTGCACTCACTGCTCCCTGCACCCACTGTTCGCTTCATCCACTGCTCACTGCACCCACTGCTCCCTGCACCCACTGCTCACTGCACCCACTGCTCCCTGCACCCACTGCTCCCTGCACCCACTGCTCACTGCACCCACTGCTCCCTGCACCCACTGCTCCCTGCACCCACTGCTCCCTGCCCCCCCTGCTCACTGCCCCCTCTGCTCACTGCCCCCCCTGCTCACTGCACCCACTGCTCGCTGCACCCACTGCTCGCTGCACCCACTGCTCGCTGCACCCACTGCTCGCTGCCCCCACTGCTCGCTGCCCCCACTGCTCGCTGCCCCCACTGCTCGCTGCACCCACTGCTCGCTGCACCCACTGTTCCCTGCACCCACTGCTCCCTGAACCCACTGTTCACTGCCCCCCCTGCTCACTGCACCCACTGTTCCCTGCACCCACTGCTCACTGCACTCACTGCTCCCCGCAGCCATTGTTGCTCACTAGACCCACTGCTGACTGCACCCTCTCACGACTGCACCCACTGCTCCCTGCACCCATTGCTCCCTGCACCCATTGCTCCCTGCACCCACTGCTCCCCGCACCCACTGCTCGCTGCACCCACGGCTCGCTGCACCCACACGCACTGCCCTTCCTGCTCACTGTCCCCCTTGCTCACTGCCCCCCTGCTCCCTGTCCCCCTTGCTCACTGCCCCCCTTGCTCACTGCCCCCCTGCTCTCTGCACCCCCTGCTCACTGCCTCCCCTGCTCACTGCCCCCCCTGTTCACTGCCCCCATTGCTCACTGCACCCACTGTTCGCTGCACCCACTGTTCGCTGCACCCACTGTTCGCTGCACCCTCTGCTCATTGCACCCACTGCTCCCTGCACCCACTGCTCCCTGCACCCACTGCTCCCTGCACCCACTGCTCCCTGCACCCACTGCTCCCTGCACCCACTGCTCTCTGCACTCACTGCTCGCTGCACCCACTGCTCGCTGCATCCACTGCTCGCTGCATCCACTGCTCGCTGCACCCACTGCTCCCTGCACCCACTGCTCCCTGCACCCACTGCTCCCTGCACCCACTGCTCCCTGCACCCACTGCTCCCTGCACCCACTGCTCATTGCACCCACTGCTCCCTGCACCCACTGATCCCTGCACCCACTGCTCCCTGCACCCACTGCTCCCTGCACCCACTGCGCACTGCACCCACTGCTCGCTGCACCCACTGTTCACTGCATCCACTGTTCGCTGCACCCTCTGCTCCCTGCACCCACTGTACTCTGAACCCATTGCTCACAGCACCCATTGCTCGCTGCACCCATTGCTCGCTGCACCCACTGCTCGCTGCACCCACTGCTCGCTGCACCCACTGCTCGCTGCACCCACTGTTCCCTGCACCCTCTGCTCACTGCACCCACTGCTCTCTGAACCCATTGCTCACAGCACCCACTGCTCGCTGCACCCACTGCTCACTGCACCCACTGCTCGCTGCACCCACTGCTCGCTGCACCCACTGCTCAGTGCACCCACTGATCACTGCACCCACTACTCGCTGTAGCCACTGCTCTCTGCACCCATTGCTGCCTGCACCCACTGTTCACAGCATCACTGCTCGCAACACCCACTTCCTCGCTACACCCACTGCTCGCTGCACCCACTGCTCACTGGACACACTGCTGACTGCCTCCACTGCTCACTTTACCCACTGCTCGCTGCATCCACTGCTCACTTCACCCACTGCTCGCTGCACCCACTGCTCTCTGCACCCACTGCTCACTGCACCCACTGCTCGCTGCACCCACTGCTCACTGGACACACTGCTGACTGCATCCACTGCTCCCTGCACCCACTGCTCTCTGCACTCACTGCTCGCTGCACCCACTGCTCGCTGCACCCACTGTTCGCTGCATCCACTGTTCGCTGCACCCTCTGCTCCCTGCACCCACTGTACTCTGAACCCATTGCTCACAGCACCCATTGCTCGCTGCACCCATTGCTCGCTGCACCCACTGCTCGCTGCACCCACTGCTCGCTGCACCCACTGCTCGCTGCACCCACTGTTCCCTGCACCCTCTGCTCATTGCACCCACTGCTCTCTGAACACATTGCTCACAGCACCCACTGCTCGCTGCACCCACTGCTCACTGCACCCACTGCTCGCTGCACCCACTGCTCGCTGCACCCACTGCTCAGTGCACCCACTGATCACTGCACCCACTACTCGCTGTAGCCACTGCTCTCTGCACCCATTGCTGCCTGCACCCACTGTTCACAGCATCACTGCTCGCAACACCCACTTCCTCGCTACACCCACTGCTCGCTGCACCCACTGCTCACTGGACACACTGCTGACTGCCTCCACTGCTCACTTCACCCACTGCTCGCTGCATCCACTGCTCACTTCACCCACTGCTCGCTGCACCCACTGCTCTCTGCACCCACTGCTCACTGCACCCACTGCTCGCTGCACCCACTGCTCACTGGACACACTGCTGAATGCACCCACTGCTGACTGCACCCACTGCTGACTGCACCCTCTACTCCCTGCACCCACTATTCTCTGCACCCACTGCTCCTTGCACTCACTGCTCCCTGCACTCACTGCTCCCTGCACTCACTGCTCGCTGCACCCACTGCTCGCTGCACCCACTGCTCACTGCACCCACTGCTCTCTGCACCCAGTGCTCGCTGCACACACTGCTCGCTGCACCCACTTCTCTCTGCACCCACTTCTCTCTGCACCCACTGCTCTCTGCACCCACTGCTCTCTGCACCCACTGCTCTCTGCACTCACTGCTCCCTGCACTCACTGCTCACTGCACCCACTGCTCTCTGCACCCACTGCTCTCTGCACTCACTGCTCACTGCACCCACTGCTCCCTGCACCCACTGCTCTCTGCACTCACTGCTCCCTGCACCCACTGCTCTCTGCACCCACTGCTCCCTGCACTCACTGCTCCCTGCACCCACTGCTCGCTGCACCCACTGCTCCCTGCACCCACTGCTCCCTGCACTCACTGCTCCCTGCACCCACTGCTCCCTGCACTCACTGCTCTCTGCACCCACTGCTCCCTGCACCCACTGCTCCCTGCACTCACTGCTCCCACTGCTCCCTGCACTCACTGCTCCCTGCACCCACTGCTCCCTGCACCCACTGCTCCCTGCACCCACTGCTCCCTGCACTCACTGCTCCCTGCACTCACTGCTCCCTGCACCCACTGCTCACTGCACTCACTGCTCCCTGCACTCACTGCTCCCTGCACCCACTGCTCTCTGCACTCACTGCTCTCTGCACCCACTGCTCTCTGCACCCACTGCTCCCTGCACTCACTGCTCCCTGCACCCACTGCTCGCTGCACCCACTGCTCTCTGCACCCACTGCTCTCTGCACCCACTGCTCCCTGCACTCACTGCTCCCTGCACCCACTGCTCCCTGCACTCACTGCTCCCTGCACTCACTGCTCCCTGCACCCACTGCTCGCTGCACCCACTGCTCTCTGCACCCACTGCTCTCTGCACCCACTGCTCCCTGCACTCACTGCTCCCTGCACCCACTGCTCCCTGCACTCACTGCTCCCTGCACCCACTGCTCGCTGCACCCACTGCTCTCTGCACCCACTGCTCTCTGCACCCACTGCTCCCTGCACTCACTGCTCCCTGCACCCACTGCTCCCTGCACTCACTGCTCACTGCATCCACTGCTCCCTGCACCCACTGCTCCCTGCACTCACTGCTCCCACTGCTCCCTGCACCCACTGCTCCCTGCACCCACTGCTCCCTGCACTCACTGCTCCCACTGCTCCCTGCACTCACTGCTCCCTGCACCCACTGCTCCCTGCACTCACTGCTCCCACTGCTCCCTGCACCCACTGCTCCCTGCACTCACTGCTCCCACTGCTCCCTGCACCCACTGCTCCCTGCACTCACTGCTCCCACTGCTCCCTGCACCCACTGCTCCCTGCACTCACTGCTCCCACTGCTCCCTGCACTCACTGCTCCCTGCACCCACTGCTCCCACTGCTCCCTGCACTCACTGCTCCCTGCACCCACTGCTCCCACTGCTCCCTGCACTCACTGCTCCCTGCACCCACTGCTCCCACTGCTCCCTGCACTCACTGCTCCCACTGCTCCCTGCACCCACTGCTCCCTGCACTCACTGCTCCCACTGCTCCCTGCACCCACTGCTCCCACTGCTCCCTGCACTCACTGCTCCCTGCACCCACTGCTCCCACTGCTCCCTGCACCCACTGCTCCCTGCACCCACTGCTCCCTGCACCCACTGCTCCCTGCACTCACTGCTCCCTGCACCCACTGCTCCCTGCACTCACTGCTCCCTGCACTCACTGCTCCCTGCACTCACTGCTCACTGCACCCACTGCTCCCTGCACCCACTGCTCCCTGCACTCACTGCTCCCTGCACCCACTGCTCCCTGCACCCACTGCTCCCTGCACTCACTGCTCCCTGCACTCACTGCTCCCTGCACTCACTGCTCCCTGCACTCACTGCTCCCTGCACTCACTGCTCCCTGCACTCACTGCTCCCTGCACCCACTGATCCCTGCACCCACTGCTCCCTGCACCCACTGCTCCCTGCACCCACTGCGCACTGCACCCACTGCGCACTGCACCCACTGCTCGCTGCACCCACTGTTCGCTGCATCCACTGTTCGCTGCACCCTCTGCTCCCTGCACCCACTGTACTCTGAACCCATTGCTCACAGCACCCATTGCTCGCTGCACCCATTGCTCGCTGCACCCACTGCTCGCTGCACCCACTGCTCGCTGCACCCACTGCTCGCTGCACCCACTGTTCCCTGCACCCTCTGCTCACTGCACCCACTGCTCTCTGAACCCATTGCTCACAGCACCCACTGCTCGCTGCACCCACTGCTCACTGCACCCACTGCTCGCTGCACCCACTGCTCGCTGCACCCACTGCTCAGTGCACCCACTGATCACTGCACCCACTACTCGCTGTAGCCACTGCTCTCTGCACCCATTGCTGCCTGCACCCACTGTTCACAGCATCACTGCTCGCAACACCCACTTCCTCGCTACACCCACTGCTCGCTGCACCCACTGCTCACTGGACACACTGCTGACTGCCTCCACTGCTCACTTTACCCACTGCTCGCTGCATCCACTGCTCACTTCACCCACTGCTCGCTGCACCCACTGCTCTCTGCACCCACTGCTCACTGCACCCACTGCTCGCTGCACCCACTGCTCACTGGACACACTGCTGACTGCATCCACTGCTCCCTGCACCCACTGCTCTCTGCACTCACTGCTCGCTGCACCCACTGCTCGCTGCACCCACTGTTCGCTGCATCCACTGTTCGCTGCACCCTCTGCTCCCTGCACCCACTGTACTCTGAACCCATTGCTCACAGCACCCATTGCTCGCTGCACCCATTGCTCGCTGCACCCACTGCTCGCTGCACCCACTGCTCGCTGCACCCACTGCTCGCTGCACCCACTGTTCCCTGCACCCTCTGCTCATTGCACCCACTGCTCTCTGAACACATTGCTCACAGCACCCACTGCTCGCTGCACCCACTGCTCACTGCACCCACTGCTCGCTGCACCCACTGCTCGCTGCACCCACTGCTCAGTGCACCCACTGATCACTGCACCCACTACTCGCTGTAGCCACTGCTCTCTGCACCCATTGCTGCCTGCACCCACTGTTCACAGCATCACTGCTCGCAACACCCACTTCCTCGCTACACCCACTGCTCGCTGCACCCACTGCTCACTGGACACACTGCTGACTGCCTCCACTGCTCACTTCACCCACTGCTCGCTGCATCCACTGCTCACTTCACCCACTGCTCGCTGCACCCACTGCTCTCTGCACCCACTGCTCACTGCACCCACTGCTCGCTGCACCCACTGCTCACTGGACACACTGCTGAATGCACCCACTGCTGACTGCACCCACTGCTGACTGCACCCTCTACTCCCTGCACCCACTATTCTCTGCACCCACTGCTCCTTGCACTCACTGCTCCCTGCACTCACTGCTCCCTGCACTCACTGCTCGCTGCACCCACTGCTCGCTGCACCCACTGCTCACTGCACCCACTGCTCTCTGCACCCAGTGCTCGCTGCACACACTGCTCGCTGCACCCACTTCTCTCTGCACCCACTTCTCTCTGCACCCACTGCTCTCTGCACCCACTGCTCTCTGCACCCACTGCTCTCTGCACTCACTGCTCCCTGCACTCACTGCTCACTGCACCCACTGCTCTCTGCACCCACTGCTCTCTGCACTCACTGCTCACTGCACCCACTGCTCCCTGCACCCACTGCTCTCTGCACTCACTGCTCCCTGCACCCACTGCTCTCTGCACCCACTGCTCCCTGCACTCACTGCTCCCTGCACCCACTGCTCGCTGCACCCACTGCTCCCTGCACCCACTGCTCCCTGCACTCACTGCTCTCTGCACCCACTGCTCCCTGCACCCACTGCTCCCTGCACTCACTGCTCCCACTGCTCCCTGCACTCACTGCTCCCTGCACCCACTGCTCCCTGCACCCACTGCTCCCTGCACCCACTGCTCCCTGCACTCACTGCTCCCTGCACCCACTGCTCACTGCACCCACTGCTCCCTGCACCCACTGCTCTCTGCACTCACTGCTCCCTGCACCCACTGCTCCCTGCACCCACTGCTCCCTGCACTCACTGCTCCCTGCACCCACTGCTCGCTGCACCCACTGCTCGCTGCACCCACTGCTCCCTGCACCCACTGCTCCCTGCACTCACTGCTCCCTGCACCCACTGCTCCCTGCACTCACTGCTCACTGCACCCACTGCTCCCTGCACCCACTGCTCCCTGCACTCACTGCTCCCTGCACCCACTGCTCGCTGCACCCACTGCTCTCTGCACCCACTGCTCCCTGCACCCACTGCTCTCTGCACCCACTGCTCCCTGCACTCACTGCTCCCTGCACCCACTGCTCCCTGCACTCACTGCTCCCTGCACCCACTGCTCGCTGCACCCACTGCTCTCTGCACCCACTGCTCTCTGCACCCACTGCTCCCTGCACTCACTGCTCCCTGCACCCACTGCTCCCTGCACTCACTGCTCGCTGCACCCACTGCTCGCTGCACCCACTGTTCCCTGCACCCTCTGCTCACTGCACCCACTGCTCTCTGAACCCATTGCTCACAGCACCCACTGCTCGCTGCACCCACTGCTCACTGCACCCACTGCTCGCTGCACCCACTGCTCCCTGCACTCACTGCTCCCTGCACTCACTGCTCGCTGCACCCACTGCTCGCTGCACCCACTGTTCCCTGCACCCTCTGCTCACTGCACCCACTGCTCTCTGAACCCATTGCTCACAGCACCCACTGCTCGCTGCACCCACTGCTCACTGCACCCACTGCTCGCTGCACCCACTGCTCGCTGCACCCACTGCTCAGTGCACCCACTGATCACTGCACCCACTACTCGCTGTAGCCACTGCTCTCTGCACCCATTGCTGCCTGCACCCACTGTTCACAGCATCACTGCTCGCAACACCCACTTCCTCGCTACACCCACTGCTCGCTGCACCCACTGCTCACTGGACACACTGCTGACTGCCTCCACTGCTCACTTTACCCACTGCTCGCTGCATCCACTGCTCACTTCACCCACTGCTCGCTGCACCCACTGCTCTCTGCACCCACTGCTCACTGCACCCACTGCTCGCTGCACCCACTGCTCACTGGACACACTGCTGACTGCATCCACTGCTCCCTGCACCCACTGCTCTCTGCACTCACTGCTCGCTGCACCCACTGCTCGCTGCACCCACTGTTCGCTGCATCCACTGTTCGCTGCACCCTCTGCTCCCTGCACCCACTGTACTCTGAACCCATTGCTCACAGCACCCATTGCTCGCTGCACCCATTGCTCGCTGCACCCACTGCTCGCTGCACCCACTGCTCGCTGCACCCACTGCTCGCTGCACCCACTGTTCCCTGCACCCTCTGCTCATTGCACCCACTGCTCTCTGAACACATTGCTCACAGCACCCACTGCTCGCTGCACCCACTGCTCACTGCACCCACTGCTCGCTGCACCCACTGCTCGCTGCACCCACTGCTCAGTGCACCCACTGATCACTGCACCCACTACTCGCTGTAGCCACTGCTCTCTGCACCCATTGCTGCCTGCACCCACTGTTCACAGCATCACTGCTCGCAACACCCACTTCCTCGCTACACCCACTGCTCGCTGCACCCACTGCTCACTGGACACACTGCTGACTGCCTCCACTGCTCACTTCACCCACTGCTCGCTGCATCCACTGCTCACTTCACCCACTGCTCGCTGCACCCACTGCTCTCTGCACCCACTGCTCACTGCACCCACTGCTCGCTGCACCCACTGCTCACTGGACACACTGCTGAATGCACCCACTGCTGACTGCACCCACTGCTGACTGCACCCTCTACTCCCTGCACCCACTATTCTCTGCACCCACTGCTCCTTGCACTCACTGCTCCCTGCACTCACTGCTCCCTGCACTCACTGCTCGCTGCACCCACTGCTCGCTGCACCCACTGCTCACTGCACCCACTGCTCTCTGCACCCAGTGCTCGCTGCACACACTGCTCGCTGCACCCACTTCTCTCTGCACCCACTTCTCTCTGCACCCACTGCTCTCTGCACCCACTGCTCTCTGCACCCACTGCTCTCTGCACTCACTGCTCCCTGCACTCACTGCTCACTGCACCCACTGCTCTCTGCACCCACTGCTCTCTGCACTCACTGCTCACTGCACCCACTGCTCCCTGCACCCACTGCTCTCTGCACTCACTGCTCCCTGCACCCACTGCTCTCTGCACCCACTGCTCCCTGCACTCACTGCTCCCTGCACCCACTGCTCGCTGCACCCACTGCTCCCTGCACCCACTGCTCCCTGCACTCACTGCTCCCTGCACCCACTGCTCCCTGCACTCACTGCTCTCTGCACCCACTGCTCCCACTGCTCCCTGCACTCACTGCTCCCTGCACCCACTGCTCCCTGCACCCACTGCTCCCTGCACTCACTGCTCCCTGCACCCACTGCTCACTGCACCCACTGCTCCCTGCACCCACTGCTCTCTGCACTCACTGCTCCCTGCACCCACTGCTCCCTGCACCCACTGCTCCCTGCACTCACTGCTCCCTGCACCCACTGCTCGCTGCACCCACTGCTCGCTGCACCCACTGCTCCCTGCACCCACTGCTCCCTGCACTCACTGCTCCCTGCACCCACTGCTCCCTGCACTCACTGCTCACTGCACTCACTGCTCCCTGCACTCACTGCTCCCTGCACCCACTGCTCGCTGCACCCACTGCTCTCTGCACCCACTGCTCCCTGCACCCACTGCTCTCTGCACCCACTGCTCCCTGCACTCACTGCTCCCTGCACCCACTGCTCCCTGCACTCACTGCTCCCTGCACTCACTGCTCCCTGCACCCACTGCTCGCTGCACCCACTGCTCTCTGCACCCACTGCTCCCTGCACCCACTGCTCTCTGCACCCACTGCTCCCTGCACTCACTGCTCCCTGCACCCACTGCTCCCTGCACTCACTGCTCCCTGCACTCACTGCTCCCTGCACCCACTGCTCGCTGCACCCACTGCTCTCTGCACCCACTGCTCTCTGCACCCACTGCTCCCTGCACCCACTGCTCCCTGCACTCACTGCTCGCTGCACCCACTGCTCGCTGCACCCACTGTTCCCTGCACCCTCTGCTCACTGCACCCACTGCTCTCTGAACCCATTGCTCACAGCACCCACTGCTCGCTGCACCCACTGCTCACTGCACCCACTGCTCGCTGCACCCACTGCTCCCTGCACTCACTGCTCCCTGCACTCACTGCTCGCTGCACCCACTGCTCGCTGCACCCACTGTTCCCTGCACCCTCTGCTCACTGCACCCACTGCTCTCTGAACCCATTGCTCACAGCACCCACTGCTCGCTGCACCCACTGCTCACTGCACCCACTGCTCGCTGCACCCACTGCTCGCTGCACCCACTGCTCAGTGCACCCACTGATCACTGCACCCACTACTCGCTGTAGCCACTGCTCTCTGCACCCATTGCTGCCTGCACCCACTGTTCACAGCATCACTGCTCGCAACACCCACTTCCTCGCTACACCCACTGCTCGCTGCACCCACTGCTCACTGGACACACTGCTGACTGCCTCCACTGCTCACTTTACCCACTGCTCGCTGCATCCACTGCTCACTTCACCCACTGCTCGCTGCACCCACTGCTCTCTGCACCCACTGCTCACTGCACCCACTGCTCGCTGCACCCACTGCTCACTGGACACACTGCTGACTGCATCCACTGCTCCCTGCACCCACTGCTCTCTGCACTCACTGCTCGCTGCACCCACTGCTCGCTGCACCCACTGTTCGCTGCATCCACTGTTCGCTGCACCCTCTGCTCCCTGCACCCACTGTACTCTGAACCCATTGCTCACAGCACCCATTGCTCGCTGCACCCATTGCTCGCTGCACCCACTGCTCGCTGCACCCACTGCTCGCTGCACCCACTGCTCGCTGCACCCACTGTTCCCTGCACCCTCTGCTCATTGCACCCACTGCTCTCTGAACACATTGCTCACAGCACCCACTGCTCGCTGCACCCACTGCTCACTGCACCCACTGCTCGCTGCACCCACTGCTCGCTGCACCCACTGCTCAGTGCACCCACTGATCACTGCACCCACTACTCGCTGTAGCCACTGCTCTCTGCACCCATTGCTGCCTGCACCCACTGTTCACAGCATCACTGCTCGCAACACCCACTTCCTCGCTACACCCACTGCTCGCTGCACCCACTGCTCACTGGACACACTGCTGACTGCCTCCACTGCTCACTTCACCCACTGCTCGCTGCATCCACTGCTCACTTCACCCACTGCTCGCTGCACCCACTGCTCTCTGCACCCACTGCTCACTGCACCCACTGCTCGCTGCACCCACTGCTCACTGGACACACTGCTGAATGCACCCACTGCTGACTGCACCCACTGCTGACTGCACCCTCTACTCCCTGCACCCACTATTCTCTGCACCCACTGCTCCCTGCACTCACTGCTCCCTGCACTCACTGCTCCCTGCACTCACTGCTCGCTGCACCCACTGCTCGCTGCACCCACTGCTCACTGCACCCACTGCTCTCTGCACCCAGTGCTCGCTGCACACACTGCTCGCTGCACCCACTTCTCTCTGCACCCACTTCTCTCTGCACCCACTGCTCTCTGCACCCACTGCTCTCTGCACCCACTGCTCTCTGCACTCACTGCTCCCTGCACTCACTGCTCACTGCACCCACTGCTCTCTGCACCCACTGCTCTCTGCACTCACTGCTCACTGCACCCACTGCTCCCTGCACCCACTGCTCTCTGCACTCACTGCTCCCTGCACCCACTGCTCTCTGCACCCACTGCTCCCTGCACTCACTGCTCCCTGCACTCACTGCTCCCTGCACCCACTGCTCGCTGCACCCACTGCTCCCTGCACCCACTGCTCCCTGCACTCACTGCTCCCTGCACCCACTGCTCCCTGCACTCACTGCTCTCTGCACCCACTGCTCCCTGCACTCACTGCTCCCTGCACCCACTGCTCCCTGCACTCACTGCTCCCTGCACTCACTGCTCACTGCACTCACTGCTCTCTGCACTCACTGCTCACTGCACTCACTGCTCTCTGCACTCACTGCTCCCTGCACTCACTGCTCCCTGCACCCACTGCTCCCTGCACCCACTGCTCTCTGCACTCACTGCTCCCTGCACCCACTGCTCCCTGCACTCACTGCTCGCTGCACTCACTGCTCCCTGCACTCACTGCTCACTGCACCCACTGCTCGCTGCACTCACTGCTCACTGCACCCACTGCTCCCTGCTCCCACTGCTCCCTGCACTCACTGCTCCCTGCACCCACTGCTCCCTGCACCCACTGCTCCCTGCACTCACTGCTCCCTGCACCCACTGCTCCCTGCACTCACTGCTCCCTGCACCCACTGCTCCCTGCACCCACTGCTCCCTGCACTCACTGCTCCCACTGCTCCCTGCACTCACTGCTCCCTGCACCCACTGCTCCCACTGCTCCCTGCACCCACTGCTCCCTGCACCCACTGCTCCCTGCACTCACTGCTCCCTGCACCCACTGCTCCCTGCACTCACTGCTCCCTGCACTCACTGCTCCCACTGCTCCCTGCACCCACTGCTCCCTGCACCCACTGCTCCCTGCACTCACTGCTCCCTGCACCCACTGCTCCCTGCACTCACTGCTCCCTGCACTCACTGCTCCCACTGCTCCCTGCACCCACTGCTCCCTGCACCCACTGCTCCCTGCACTCACTGCTCCCTGCACCCACTGCTCCCTGCACTCACTGCTCCCTGCACCCACTGCTCCCTGCACTCACTGCTCGCTGCACTCACTGCTCCCTGCACTCACTGCTCCCTGCACCCACTGCTCTCTGCACTCACTGCTCCCTGCACTCACTGCTCACTGCACCCACTGCTCGCTGCACTCACTGCTCACTGCACCCACTGCTCCCTGCTCCCACTGCTCCCTGCACCCACTGCTCCCTGCACTCACTGCTCCCTGCACCCACTGCTCCCTGCACTCACTGCTCCCTGCACCCACTGCTCCCTGCACCCACTGCTCCCTGCACTCACTGCTCCCACTGCTCCCTGCACTCACTGCTCCCTGCACCCACTGCTCCCACTGCTCCCTGCACCCACTGCTCCCTGCACCCACTGCTCCCTGCACTCACTGCTCCCTGCACCCACTGCTCCCTGCACTCACTGCTCCCTGCACTCACTGCTCCCACTGCTCCCTGCACCCACTGCTCCCTGCACCCACTGCTCCCTGCACCCACTGCTCCCACTGCTCCCTGCACCCACTGCTCCCTGCACCCACTGCTCCCTGCACTCACTGCTCCCTGCACCCACTGCTCCCTGCACTCACTGCTCCCTGCACCCACTGCTCCCTGCACCCACTGCTCCCTGCACTCACTGCTCCCACTGCTCCCTGCACTCACTGCTCTCTGCACCCACTGCTCCCTGCACCCACTGCTCCCTGCACTCACTGCTCCCACTGCTCTCTGCACCCACTGCTCCCTGCACTCACTGCTCCCTGCACCCACTGCTCCCTGCACTCACTGCTCCCTGCACCCACTGCTCCCTGCACTCACTGCTCCCTGCACCCACTGCTCCCTGCACTCACTGCTCCCTGCACCCACTGCTCACTGCACCCACTGCTCCCTGCACCCACTGCTCCCTGCACCCACTGCTCCCTGCACCCACTGCTCCCTGCACTCACTGCTCCCTGCACCCACTGCTCCCTGCACCCACTGCTCCCTGCACTCACTGCTCCCACTGCTCCCTGCACTCACTGCTCCCTGCACTCACTGCTCCCTGCACTCACTGCTCCCACTGCTCCCTGCACTCACTGCTCCCTGCACCCACTGCTCCCTGCACTCACTGCTCCCTGCACCCACTGCTCCCTGCACCCACTGCTCCCTGCACTCACTGCTCCCTGCACCCACTGCTCCCTGCACTCACTGCTCCCTGCACCCACTGCTCCCTGCACTCACTGCTCCCTGCACCCACTGCTCCCTGCACTCACTGCTCCCTGCACCCACTGCTCACTGCACCCACTGCTCCCTGCACTCACTGCTCCCACTGCTCCCTGCACTCACTGCTCCCTGCACCCACTGCTCCCTGCACTCACTGCTCCCTGCACCCACTGCTCCCTGCACCCACTGCTCGCTGCACCCACTGCTCGCTGCACCCACTGCTCGCTGCACCCACTGCTCGCTGCACCCACTGCTCGCTGCACCCACTGCTCTCTGCACCCACTGCTCCCTGCACTCACTGCTCCCTGCACCCACTGCTCGCTGCACCCACTGCTCGCTGCACCCACTGCTCGCTGCACCCACTGCTCCCTGCACCCACTGCTCCCTGCACTCACTGCTCCCACTGCTCCCTGCACTCACTGCTCCCTGCACCCACTGCTCCCTGCACCCACTGCTCCCTGCACTCACTGCTCCCTGCACTCACTGCTCCCTGCACCCACTGCTCGCTGCACCCACTGCTCGCTGCACCCACTGCTCGCTGCACCCACTGCTCCCTGCACCCACTGCTCCCTGCACCCACTGCTCCCTGCACTCACTGCTCCCTGCACCCACTGCTCCCTGCACCCACTGCTCCCTGCACTCACTGCTCCCTGCACCCACTGCTCCCTGCACTCACTGCTCCCTGCACCCACTGCTTACTGAACCCACTGTTCGCTTCATCCACTGCTCACTGCACCTACTGCTCGCTGCACCCACTGCTCGCTGCACCCACTGCTCACTGCACCCACTGCTCACTGCACCGACTGCTCGCTGCATCCACTGCTCCCTCCTCCCACTGCTCGCTGCACCCACTGCTCACTGCACCCACTGCTCATTGCACCCACTGCTCTCTGCACCCACTGCTCTCTGCACCCACTGCTCTCTGCACCCACTGCTCTCTGCACCCACTGCTCTCTGCACCCACTGCTCCCTCCACCGTCTGCTCATGTAGCGACTGCTCAGTGCACCCATTACTCACTGCCTTCCATGCTCACTCCACCCACTGTCATTGGACTTACAGTTCAGTGGGCCGAATGTTCACTGCACCACTGCTCAGTGTGTTGAATACTCCGCGCAACCACGGGGCACTGCCCCCATTGCTCGCTGCACCCACAGCTCCCTGCACCCACAGCACTCTGTACCCACAGCTCTCTGCACCCACAGCTCTCTGCACCCACAGCTCTCTGCACCCACAGCTCTCTGCACCCACAGCTCTCTGCACCCACTGCCCTCTGCACCCACTGCCTCTGCACCCACTGCCTCTGCACCCACTGCTCCGTGCACCCACTGCCCTCTGCACCCACTGCCTCTGCACCACAGCTCTCTGCACCCACAGCTCTCTGCACCCACAGCTCTCTGCACCCACTGCTCACTTCACCCACTGCTCTCTGCACCCACTGATCACCGTTCCGACTAGCTCCACTGCACACTACTCTCACTGCTCACTACCTTCACACCTGACCGCACCCCCTGCTCAGTGCACCCCTGCTCAGTGCACCCCTGCTCAGTGCACCCCTGCTCAGTGCACCCCTGCTCAGTGCACCCCTGCTCAGTGCACCCCCTGCTCAGTGCACCCCCTGCTCAGTGCACCCCCTGCTCAGTGCACCCCCTGCTCAGTGCACCCCCTGCTCAGTGCACCCCCTGCTCAGTGCACCCCCTGCTCAGTGC
Organism: Mustelus asterias; assembly: GCF_964213995.1. Taxonomy (NCBI): domain Eukaryota; kingdom Metazoa; phylum Chordata; class Chondrichthyes; order Carcharhiniformes; family Triakidae; genus Mustelus; species Mustelus asterias. The sequence continues at coordinate 87,198,406 of NC_135803.1, read as the reverse complement.
ACCCACTGCTCAGTGCACCCCCTGCTCAGTGCACCCCCTGCTCAGTGCACCCCCTGCTCAGTGCACCCCCTGCTCAGTGCACCCACTGCTCAGTGCACCCCCTGCTCAGTGCACCCCCTGCTCAGTGCACCCCCTGCTCAGTGCACCCCCTGCTCAGTGCACCCACTGCTCAGTGCACCCCCTGCTCAGTGCACCCCCTGCTCAGTGCACCCCCTGCTCAGTGCACCCCCTGCTCAGTGTACCCACTGCTCAGTGTACCCCCTGCTCAGTGTACCCCCTGCTCAGTGTACCCACTGCTCAGTGTACCCCCTGCTCAGTGCACCCCCTGCTCAGTGCACCCCCTGCTCAGTGCACCCAGTGTGCACTGCACCCACTAGTCACTACCCTAAATGCGCAGTGCACCCACTGCTCAATGCAGCCATAGCTCACTGCACCCACTGCTCACTGCACACTGGAATTACTGCTTGCTACACCCACTGCTCAGTGCGATGGACACTCAGTGCACCCACGGGTCACTGCACCCACGGGTCACTGCACCCACAGGTCACTGCACCCACGGGTCACTGCACCCCCTGCACACTGCAAGCCCTGCTCACTGCACGCACTGCTCACTGCACCTACTGCTCACTACAGCCAATGCTCACTGCACTCTTACTCACTGCACCCACTGCTCACTGCGCCGACTGCTCACTGCACCCGCTGTTCACTGCACCTATTGCTCACTGCACCCACTGCTCACTGCACCCACTGCTCACTGGAATTACAGCCCAATGCGCTGAATGTTCGCTGCACCCACAGCTCAGTCTGCTGAATACCCGTGTACCCACAGCTCATTGCACCCACTGCTCATAAAAACATAGAAAACTGCAACACAAACAGGCCCTTCGGCCCCACAAGTTGTGCCGAACATATCCCTAACTTTTAGGCCTACCTATAACCCTCCATCCTATTAAGTCCCATGTACTCATCCAGGAGTCTCTTAAAAGACCCCATTGAGGTTGCCTCCACCACCACTGACGGCAGCCGATTCCACTTGCCCACCAACCTCTGTGTGAAGAACTTCCCCCTAACATTTCCCCTGTACCTACCCCCCAGCACCTTAAACCTGTGTCCTCTCGTAGCAGCCATTTCCACCCTGGGAAAAAGCCTCTGAGAGTCCACCCGATCTATGCCTCTCAACATCTTATATACTTCTATTAGGTCTCCTCTCATCCTACGTCTCTCCAAGGAGAAAAGACCAAGCTCCCTCAGCCTATCCTCATAAGGCATGTCACTCAATCCAGGCAACATCCTTGTAAATCTTCTCTGCACCCTTTCAATCTTTTCCACATCCTTCCTGTAATGAGGCGACCAGAACAGAGCACAGTACTCCAAGTGGGGTCTGACGAGGGTCTTATATAGCTGCATCATTATCCCCGGACTCCTAAACTCAATCCCTCGATTGATAAAGGCCAGCACACCATACGCCTTCTTAACCACCTCCTCCACCTGCGGGGCCGATTTTAGAGTCCTATGGACCCGGACCCCATGGTCCTTCTGATCCTCTACCGTACTGAGAGTCTTTCCCTTTATATTGTACTCCTTCATCCCATTTGACCTGCCAAAATGGACCACTACGCATTTATCTGGGTTGAAGTCCATCTGCCACTTCTTCGCCCAGTCTTGCATCCTATCTATGTCCCTCTGCAACTTCTGACATCCCTCCAGACTATCCACAACCCCACCAACCTTCGTGTCGTCAGCAAACTTACCAACCCATCCCTCCACTTCCTCATCCAGGTCATTTATGAAAATGACAAACAGCAAGGGTCCCAGAACAAATCCCTGGGGCACACCACTGGTGACCGACCTCCAATTAGAAAAAGACCCATCTATACACACTCTCTGCCTCCTTTGGGCAAACCAGTTCTGGATCCATAGGGCAGCAGCCCCTTGGATCCCATGCCCTCTCACTTTTTCGAGAAGCCTTGCATGGGGGACCTTATCGAACGCCTTGCTAAAATCCATAGAAACCACATCTACCGCCTTCCCTTCGTCAATGTGTTTAGTCACACTTTCAAAGAACTCCACCAGGCTCGTAAGGCACGATCTGCCTTTGACAAAGCCATGCTGAGTATTCTTGAGCATACTAAACCTCTCTAAATGCTCATAAATCTTGTCCCTCAGGATCTTCTCCATCAGCTTCCCAACCACTGAGGTTAGACTCACCGGTCGGTAATTTCCTGGGCTATCCCTATTCCCCTTCTTGAAAATAGGAACCACATCCGCAATCCTCCAATCCTCCGGCACCTCTCCCGTCTCCATCGACGACGCAAAGATCATCGCCAGAGGCTCTGCAATCTCTTCCCTCCACTCCCACAGTACATCCCATCTGGACCCGGCGACTTATCTATCTTGATGCCATTCAAAGATTCCAGCACAACCTCTTTCTTAAAGTCCACATACTCAATCTTTTCAGTCCACCGCAAGCCCGCAGTACATCCACCCATGTCCTTCTCCTCTGTGAAACCGAGGCAAAATACTCATTAAGCACCTCTGCCATTTCTACTGGTTCCGAACAGATTTTCCCGCCTTCACCATTTATAGGCCCGATTCCTTCACGTCTCATCCTTTTACTTTTCACATATTTCTAGAACGCCTTAGGGTTTTCCTTAATCCTACCTGCCAAGGCCTTCTCGAGACCCCTTCTGGCTCTCCTAATTTCCTTCTTTAGTCCCTTCCTACAAGCCGTATACTCATCTCGATCCCTATCCTCGCCCAGCTCTCTGAACCTTTTGTATGCTTTCCTTTTCTTCTCGACTAGGTCCCGCACAGCTTTCGTGCACCACGGTTCCTTTAACCTACCAACTCCTCCCTGTCTGCTCGGAACATTGTCCTGTAGAACCCGAGACAGACATTCCTTGAAAAACTGCCACCTCTCTTCAGTACATTTCCCCGAGAATACCTCCTTCCAATTTACTCCTCTAATTTGCTGCCTTATGTCTTCATATTTCCCCTTACTCCATATAAACGCTTTCCTAGCTTGCCTGATCCTCTCTTTTTCCAATGCAAGCATAAAGGAGATAGAGTTATGATCGCTATCCCCAAGATGCTCTCCCACTGAGAGATCTGACACCTGTCCAGGCTCATTGGTCAGTATCAGATCAAGTACAGCCTCTCCTCTTGTAGGCTTGTCCACATGCTGTGTCAGGAAACCCTCCTGAACACACCTAACGAACTCCTCCCCATCCAATCCCCTTACCCTAGGGATATTCCAATCTATGTTTGGGAAATTAAAGTCTCCCATCACAACAACTCTGCTATTATTGCAACTCTCCAGGATCTGTTTCCCTATCTGCTCCTCCACCTCCCTGTCACTATTGGGCGGCCCAGAGAAAACTCCCAGCAAAGTGATCGACCCCTTCCCACTCCGAACGTCCACCCACAGAGACTCGGTGGACAATCCCTCCACAGCATACACCTTCTCTACAGCTGTGACACTATTCCTGATCAGCAGTGCCACTCCACCCCCTCTCTTGCCTCCCTCCCTGTCCTTCCTGAAACATCTGAACCCCGGCACCTGCAGTATCCAGTCCTGTCCCTGAGACATCCAAGTCTCCGTAATGGCCACCACATCACACTTCCAGGCATCGATCCATGCTCTGAGCTCATCCCCTTTATTCACTATACTCCTGGCATTAAAGTAAACACATCTCAATCCTTTGGTCTGAGCTCTCCCCTTCTCTATCCCCCGTCCATCCTCCCTCTTGCACTGTCTATAACCCTTCTCTGTTTGCGAGCTAACTTCCTCGCTCCCAGTCACCTCGTCTCGAACCCCTCTCCCCAACCTATCTAGTTTAAACTCTCCCCAGTAGCCTTAGCCAACCTTCCCGCTAGGATATTGGTCCTCCTGGGATTCAAGTGCCACCCGTTTTGTGTGTACAGGTCACACCTGCCCCTAAAGAGGTCCCAATGGTCCAGGAACCTGAATCCCTGCCCCCTGCACCAGTCCCTCAGCCACACATTCATCCTCCACCTCACTCCATTCCTGCCCTCACCTTCCCGTGGCACAGGCAGCAATCCTGAGATTACTACTTTTGCTTTCCTCCTTCTCAGCTGTCTCCCTAATTCCCTATACTCTCTTTTCATGACCCCTTCCCCCTTCCTTCCCGCATCAGCGGTACCAATATGTACCGCTACCTCTGGCTCCTCTCCCTCCCCCCTCAGGATTTCTGGGAGTCGACCAGCGACATCCTGGATCCCGGCCCCAGGGAGGCAGACCACCATCCGAGACTCCCGCCTGCCTCAGCAAAAACGCCTGTCCGACCCCCTTACTATCGAGTCCCCGATTAACACTGCCTTCCTCCTCTTTTCCTTAGCCCTCCGAGTTCCAGGGCTGGACTCCACTCTGGAGACACGGCCACTGCTGCTTCCCCCAGGCGGGCTATCCCCCCCAGCAGTACTCAGGCGGGAGTACTTGTTGTGTAGGGGCACATCCACCGGGGTGCTCTCAATCACCCGAGCTTCCTGGCCGTCACCCACTTGGCCTCCACCCGTGGCCCTGGTGTGACCACCTAATGATAGCTCTTGTCTATCACCTCCTCATTCTCCCTTAACAGCCTAAGATCCTCGAGCTGCAGTTCCAGCTCCCTAACACGGCCTCTCAGGAACCGCAGCTCGACACACCCCTCACAGATGTGAATGTCCGGGAGGCCAGGTGCCTCCAGGACCTCCCACATCCTACACTGGGAACAACACACTGGCTTCACACACATATTTGCCCCTTTATACCAAGGTGCACAGAGAAAAGTAAATAAGAATGAAAAAAACTCACCCCTGCTCCCCCTGTCCCCCAAAGCCCTGTGAGCCAAAGCCCTTATAGCTCACAGTCTGCTTCCCACACACTCCGCTGCCCGCTCCCGACACTGCCCGCTGTATACTGCAGCCTACCTTTTATACTTCGCGCGCTTAAAAAACCCTTCCCAGACTCCTTAGCAGCCCACTTCCGGTTTTCAGTTTAAAATTAAGAAACATACTACGACAAAAATAAAGGCAAAAAAAACACACTAACTGACTAAATAAATCACTGGAATTACAGCCCAATGCGCTGAATGTTCGCTACACCCACTGCTCAGTATGCTGAATACCCGTGTACCCACTGCTCATTGCACTCACTGCTCACTGCACCCACTGCTCAGTATGCTGAATACCCGTGTACCCACTGCTCATTGCACTCACTGCTCACTGCACCCACTGCTCAGTATGCTGAATACCCGTGTACCCACTGCTCATTGCACTCACTGCTCACTGCACCCGCTGCTCACTGCATCCACTGCTCGCTGCACCCACTGCTCACTGCACCCACTGCTCACTGCACCCACTGCTCACTGCATCCACTGCTCGCTGCACCCACTGCTCACTGCACCCACTGCTCACTGCACCCACTGCTCACTGCACCCATTGTTCGCTGCACCCATTGTTCGCTGTACCCACTGCTCACTGCATCCACTGCTTGCTGCACCCACTGCTCACTGCACCCACTGTTCACTGCATTTACTGCTCACTGCACTTAGAGTCATTGGCGTTTACAGCATGGAAACACACCCTTCGGCCCAACTTGCCCATGCTGCCCTTTTTTATTAAACCCCTAAACTAATCCCAATTGCCCGCATTTGGCCCATATCCCTCTATACCCATTGTACCCATGTAACAATCTAAATGCTTTTTAAAAGATAAAATAGTATCCGCCTCTACTACTACCTCTGGCAGCTTGTTCCAGACACTCACCACCCTCTGTGTGAAAAAATTGCCCCTCTGGACACTTTTGTATCGCTCCCCTCTCACCTTAAACCTATGCCCTCTAGTTTTAGACTCCCCTACCTTTGGGAAAAGATATTGACTATCTACCTTGTCTATGCCCCTCATTATTTTATAGACCTCTATAAGGTCACCCCTCAGCCTCCTACGCTCCAGAGAAAAAGTCCCAGTCGATTCAGCCTCTCCTTATAACTCAATCCATCAAGTCCCGGTAGCATCCGAGTAAATCCTTTCTGCACTCTTTCTAGTTTAACAATATCCTTTCCATAATAGGGTGACCAGAATTGCACACAGTATTCCAAGTGTGGCCTTACCAATGTCTTGTACAACTCCTGTATTCAATGTTCTGACCGATGAAACCAAGCATGCCGAATGCCTTCCTCACCACTCTGTCCACCTGTGACTCCACTTTCAAGGAGCTATGAACATGTACCCCCAGATCTCTTTGTTCTGTAACTCTCCCCAACGCCCCAGCATTAACTGAGTAAGCCTTGCCCTGGTTCAGTCTGCCAAAATGCATTACCTCGCATTTGCCTAAATTAAACTCCATCTGCCATTCGTCAGCCCACTGGCCCAATTGATCAAGATCCCGCTGCAATTGGAGATAACCTTCCTCACTGTCCACCATGCCACCAATCTTGGTGTCATCTGCAAACTTACTAACCATGCCCCCTATATTCTCATCCAAATCATTAATATAAATGACAAATAACAGTGGACCCAGCACTGATCCCTGAGGCACACCACTGGTCACAGGCCTCCAGTTTGAAAAACAACTCTCTACAACCACCCTCTGGCTTCTGTCAAGAAGCCAATTTTGTATCCATTTAGATACCTCACCCTGGATCCCGTGAGATTTAACTTTATGCAACAACCTACCATGCGGTACCTTGTCAAAGGCCTGGCTAAAGTCCATGTAGACAACTGCTCACTGCACACACTCCTCACTGCACCCACTGCTCACTGCACCCGCTGCTCACTGCACACACTCTTCACTGCACCCACTGCTCACTGCACCCACTGCTCTCTGCACCCACTGCTCTCTGCACCCACTACTCACTGCACCCACTGCTCACTGCACCGACAGCTCACTGCTCCGACTGCTCACTGTACCGACTGCTCACTGTATCGACTGCTCACTGTACAGACTGCTCACTGTGTCGACTGCTCACTGTATCGACTGCTCACTGTACCGACTGCTCACTGTACCGACTGCTCACTGTATCGACTGCTCACTGCTCCGACTGCTCACTGTATCGACTGCTCACTGTACCGACTGCTCACTGTATTGACTGCTGACTGTACCGTCTGCTCACTGTACCGACTGCTCACAGTGCCGACTGCTCACTGTGTCGACTACTCACTGCTCCGACTGCTCACTGTATCGGCTGCTCACTGTATCGACTGCTCACTGTACCGTCTGCTCACTGTACCGTCTGCTCACTGTACCGACTGCTCACAGTGCCGACTGCTCACTGTACCGACTGCTCACTGTACCGACTGCTCACTGTACCGACTGCTCACTGTACCGACTGCTCACTGCTCCGACTGCTCACTGTATCGACTGCTCACTGTATTGACTGCTCACTGTACCGACTGCTCACTGTATCGACTGCTCACTGTATCGACTGCTCACTGTATCGACTGCTCACTGTACCGAGTGCTCACTGCACCGACTGCTCACAGCTCTGACTGCTCACTGTATCGACTGCTCACTGTACCGACTGCTCACTGTATCGACGGCTCACTGGATCGACTGCTCACTGTGTCGAATGCTCACTGCTCCGACTGCTCACTGCTCCGACTGCTCACTGTACCGACTGCTCACTGTACCGACTGCCCACTGTATCGACTGCTCACTGTATCGACTGCTCACTGCTCCGACTGCTCACTGTATCGACTGCTCACTGTATCGACTGCCCACTGTACCGACTGTCCACTGTACCGACTGCTCACTGTATCGACTGCCCACTGTACCGACTGCCCACTGTACCGACTGCTCACTGTATCGACTGCTCACTGTACCGACTGCTCACTGTACCGACTGCCCACTGTACCGACTGCCCACTGTACCGACTGCTCACTGTACCGACTGCTCACTGCTCCGACTGCTCACTGCTCCGACTGCTCACTGTCTCGACTGCTCACTGTCCCGACTGCTCACTGTATCGACTGCTCACTGTACCGACTGCACACTGCTCCGACTGCTCACTGCTCCGACTGCTCACTGTACCGACTGCTCACTGTATCGACTGCTGACTGCATCGTCTGCTCACTGCATCGACTGCTCACTGCTCCGACTGCTCACTGTACCGACTGCTCACTGTACTGACTGCACACTGCTCCGACTGCTCACTGTACCGACTGCTCACTGTATCGACTACTCACTGCATCGACTGCTCACTGCATCGACTGCTCACTGTACTGGCTGCTCACTGTACCGACTGCTCACTGTACCGACTGCTCACTGTACCGACTGCTCACTGTACCGAGTGCACACTGCTGCGACTGCTCACTGTACCGACTGCTCACTGTATCGACTGCTCACTGTATCGACTGCTCACTGTACCGACTGCACACTGCTCCGACTGCTCACTGCTCCGACTGCTCACTGCTCCGACTGCTCACTGCTCCGACTGCTCACTGCTCCGACTGCTCACTGCACCGACTGCTCACTGCACCGACTGCTCACTGTATCGACTGCTCACTGTATCGACTGCTCACTGTATCGACTGCTCACTGTACCGACTGCTCACTGCTCCGACTGCTCACTGTATCGACTGCTCACAGCTCCGACTGCTCACTGTATCGACTGCTCACAGTATCGACTGCTCACTGTATCGACTGCTGACTCAATCGACTGCTCACTGCATCGACTGCTCACTGTACCGACTGCTCACTGTATCGACTGCTCACTGCTCCGACTGCTCACTGTCTCGACTGCTCACTGTCCCGACTGCTCACTGTATCGACTGCTCACTGTACCGACTGCTCACTGTATCGACTACTCACTGTATCAACTGCTCACTGTATCAACTGCTCACTGTACCGACTGCTCACTGTATCGACTGCTCACTGCCCCGACTGCTCACTGTATCGACTGCTCACTGTATCGACTGTTCACTGTACCATCTGCTCACTGTACCGACTGCTCACTGTATCGACTGCTCACTGTATCGACTGCTCACTGTATCGACTGCTCACTGCATCGACTGCTCACTGCATCGACTGCTCACTGCTACGACTGCTCACTGTATCGACTGCTCACTGCATCAACTGCTCACTGTATCGACTCCTCACTGCATCGACTCCTCACTGCTCCGACTGCTCACTGTATCGACTGCTCACTGCACCGACTGCTCACTGTATCGACTGCTCACTGTATCGACTGCTCACTGCACCGACTGCTCACTGTATCGACTGCTCACTGCTCCGACTGCTCACTGTATCGACTGCTCACTGTATGGACTGCTCACTGCTCCGACTGCTCACTGTATCGACTGCTCACTGCACCGACTGCTCACTGTATCGACTGCTCACTGTATCGACTGCTCACTGCACCGACTGCTCACTGTATCGACTGCTCACTGAACCGACTGCTCACTGCATCGACTGCTCACTGTACCGCCTGCTCACTCTATCGACTGCTCACTGTATCGACTGCTCACTATACCGACTGCTCACTGCACTGACTGCTCACTGTAACAACTGCTCACTCTATCGACTGCTCACTGTACCGACTGCGCACTGTATCGACTGCTCACTGTATCGACAGCTCACTGCACCGACTGCTCACTGTATCGACTGCTCACTGTATCGACTGCTCACTGCACCCACTGCTCACTGCTCTGACTGCTCACTGTATCGACTGCTCACTGTATCGACTGCTCACTGCACCCACTGCTCGCTGCACCCACTGCTCACTGCACCCACTGCTCGCTGCACACGCTGCTCACTGCACCCGCTGCTCACTGCATCAACTGCTCGCTGCACCCATTGCTCACTGCATCCACTGCTCCCTGCACCCACTGCTCGCTGCATCCACTGCTCGCTGCACCCACTGCTCACTGCATCCATTGCTCGTTGCACTCACTGCACCCACTGCTCGTTGCACCCACTGCTCGCTGCACCCGCTGCTCACTGCATCCACTGCTCGCTGCACGCACTGCTCGCTGCACGCACTGCTCGCTGCACCCACTGCTCACTGCATCCACTGCTCACTGCACCCACTGCTCAATGTGATGAAGGATCAGTGCACCCATGGATCTCTGCACCCACTGCTCACTGCACCCACTGTTCACTGCACCCACTGTTCACTGCATTTACTGCTCACTGCACTTAGAGTTATTGACGTTTACAGCATGGAAACACACCCTTCGGCCCAACTTTTCCATGCCGCCCTTTTTTATTAAACCCCTAAACTAATCCCAATTGCCCGCATTTGGCCCATATCCCTCTATACCCATTGTACCCATGTAACTATCGAAATGCTTTTTAAAAGATAAAATTGTACCCGCCTCTAGTACTGCCTCTGGCAGCTTGTTCCAGACACTCACCACCCTCTGTGTGAAAAAATTGCCCCTCAGGACACTTTTGTATCGCTCCCCTCTCACCTTAAACCTATGCCATCTAGTTTTAGACTCCCCTACCTTTGGGAAAAGATATTGACTATCTACCTTGTCTCTGCCCCTCATTATTTTATAGACCTCTATAAGGTCACCCCTCAGCCTCCTACGCTCCAGAGAAAAAGTCCAAGTCTATTCAGCCTCTCCTTATAACTCAATCCATCAAGTCCCGGTAGCATCCGAGTAAATCCTTTCTGCACTCTTTCTAGTTTAATAATATCCTTTCTATAATAGGGTGACCAGAATTGCACACAGTATTCGAAGTGTGGCCTTACCAATGTCTTGTACAACTCCTGTATTCAATGTTCTGACCGATGAAACCAAGCATGCCGAATGCCTTCCTCACCACTCTGTCCACCTGTGACTCCACTTTCAAGGAGCTATGAACATGTACCCCCAGATCTCTTTGTTCTGTAACTCTCCCCAACGCCCCAGCATTAACTGAGTAAGTCCTGCCCTGGTTCAGTCTACCAAAATGCATTACCTCGCATTTGCCTAAATTAAACTCCATCTGCCATTCGTCAGCCCACTGGCCCAATTGATCAAGATCTCGCTGCAATTGGAGAGAACCTTCCTCACTGTCCACCATGCCACCAATCTTGGTGTCATCTGCAAACTTACTCACCATGCCCCCTGTATTCTCATCCAAATCATTAATATAAATGACAAATAACAGTGGGCCCAGCACTGATCCCTGAGGCACACCACTGGTCACAGGCCTCCAGTTTGAAAAACAACTCTCTACAACCACCCTCTGGCTTCTGCCAAGAAGCCAATTTTGTATCCATTTAGATACCTCACCCTGGATCCCGTGAGATTTAACTTTATGCAACAACCTACCATGCAGTACCTTGTCAAAGGCCTGGCTAAAGTCCATGTAGTCAACTGCTCACTGCACACACTGCTCACTGCACCCACTGCTCACTGCACCCACTGCTCACTGCACCCACTGCTCACTGCACCCGCTGCTCACTGCACCCGCTGCTCACTGCACCCACTGCTCACTGCATCCACTGCTCACTGCACCCACTGCTCACTACACCCACTGCTCACTGCACCCACTGCTCACTGCACCCACTGCTCACTGCACCCACTGCTCACTGCACCCAATGCTCTCTGTACCGACTAGCCTTACTCTCAGCCAAAATCAGTAGGGATAGGCAACAACACCTCCTCCACGATCATCCTCACACCGGTGCCCCACAAGATTGTGTTCTCAACCCCCTACTGTACTCCAATGATACCTATGTCTGTGTGGCCAAGTTCTCCTCCAATTCGATTTTCAAGTTTACTGACGACACTACCGTAATGGGTCGGATCTCAAACAATGACGAGACAGAGTACAGGAATGAGATGCAGAATCTGATGAAATGGTGTAGCAACAATAATCTCTCTCTGAATGTCAGCAAAACGAAGGAGATTGTCATCGACTTCAGGAAGCGTAAAGGAGAACATGCCCCTGTCTTCATCAACAGGGACAAAGTAGAAAGGGTCGAGACCTTCAGGTTTTTCGGTGGCCAGATCACCGACAACCTCTCCTGGTCACCCCACGCCGACACTATAGTTAAGAAAGCCCATCAATGCCTCTATTATCTCAGAAGACTATTCTCTTATAAAGGCATATGGTATGCTTGCCTTTATAAGACTGGGGCCAGAGTATAAAAGCTGGAGTCTGATGATGCAGCTGTATAGAACGCTGGTTAGGCCACATTTGGAGTACTGCATCCAGTTCTGGTCGCCGCACTAGCAGAAGGACGTGGAGGCATTAGAGAGAGTGCAGAGAAGGTTTACCAGGATGTTGCCTGGTATGGAGGGTATGAGGAGAGATTGGGTAAACTGGGCTAGTTCTCCCTGGAAAGACGGAGAATGAGGGGAGATCTAATAGAGGTGTACAAGATTATGAAGGGGATAGATAGGGTGAACAGTGGGAAGCTTTTCCCCAGATCAGAAGTGACGATCATGAGGGGTCACTGGCTCAAGGTGAGAGGGGCGAAGTATAACTCAGATATTAGAGGGATGTTTTTTACACAGAGGGTGGTGGGGGCCTGGAATGCGCTGCCAAGTAGGGTGGTGGAGGCAGACACGCTGACGTCGTTTAAGACTTACCTGGATAGTCACATGAGCAGCCTGGGAATGGAGGGATACAAACGATTGGTCTCGTTGGACCAAGGAGCGGCACAGGCTTGGAGGGCCAAATGGCCTGTTTCCTGTGCTGTACTGTTCTTTGTTCTCTCAAAGACTATTTCCTCGGGTGGATGGAGCTATTACAAGGGGGCATAACTATAGGGTTCGTGGTGGGAGATACAGGAAGGATATCAGAGGTAGGTTCTTTACGCAGAGAGTGGTTGGGGTGTGGAATGGACTGCCTGCAGTGATAGTGGAGTCAGACACTTTAGGAACATTTAAGCGGTTATTGGATAGGCACATGGAGCACACGAGGATGATAGGGAGTGGGATAGCTTGATCTTGGTTTCAGATAAAGCTCGGCACAACATTGTGGGCCGAAGGGCCTGTTCTGTGCTGTACTGTTCTATGTTCAAGACGAAGGAAATTTGGCATGTCAGCGACGACTCTCACCAACTTTTACAGATGCACCACAGAAAGCATTCTTTTTGGTTGTATCACAGTTTGGTATGACTCCTGCTCTGCCCAAGACCGCAAGGAACGACAAAAGGTTGTGAATGTAGTCCAATCCATCACACAAACCAGCTTCCCAATCCATTGACTCTGTCGACACTTCCTGCTGCCTTGGCAAAGCAGCCAGCATAATCAAGGACCCCACACACCCCGCATTCTCTCTTCCATCGGGAATAAGGTACAAAAGTCTGAGGTTACGTACCAACCAACTCAAGAACAGATTCTTCCCTGCTGCTGTCAGACTTTTGAATGGACTTACCTTGCATTAACTTGATCTTTCGCTACATCCTAGCCAGGACTATAACACTACATTCTGCACTCTCTTGTATCCTTCTCGATGAATGGTAGGTTTTGTCTGTATAGCATGCAAGAAACAATATTTTTCACTGTAGGTTAATACATGTAACAATAATAAATCAAATCAAATCAATGCTCACTACTCTCACTGCTCACTACCCTCACTGCTCACAGCACCCTCTGCTCAGTGCTCCCACTGCTCTCTGCACCCACTGCTCTCTGCACCCACTGCTCACTGCACCCATTGCTCACTGCTCCAACTGCTCACTGCATCGACTGCTCACTGTATCGACTGCTCACTGTATCGACTGCTCACTGTATCGACTGCTCACTGTATCGACTGCTCTGACTGTTCACTGCATCGACTGCTCACTGTATCGACTGCTCACTGTATCGACTGCTCACTGCATCGACTGCTCACTTCTCCGACTGCTCACTGCTCCGACTGCTCACTGCATAGACTGCTCACTGTATCGAATGCTTACTGCATCGACTGCTCACTGTACCGACTGCTCACTGTTCCGAATGCTCACTGCTCCGACTCCTCCGACTGCTCACTGTACCGACTGCTCACTGTACCGACTGCTCACTGTATCGACTGCTCACTGGATCGACTGCTCACTGCTCCGACTGCTCACTGCTCCGACTGCTCACTGCATCGACTGCTCACTGCACCGACCGCTCACTGTATCGACTGCTCACTGTATCGACTGCTCACTGTATCGACTGCTCACTGTATCGACTGCCCACTGCTCCGACTGCTGACTGCTCCGACTGCTCACTGCTCCGACTGCTCACTGCTCCGACTGCTCAGTGTACTGACTGCTCACTGTACTGACTGCTCACTGCTCCGACTGCTCACTGTATCGACTGCTCACTGCACTGACTGCTCACTGTATCGACATCTCACTGTACCGACTGCTCACTGCATCGACTGCTCACTGTATCGACTGCTCACTGTATCGACTGCTCACTGCACCGACCGCTCACTGTATCGACTGCTCACTGTAGCGACTGCTCACTGTATCGACTGCTCACTGTATCGACTGCCCACTGCTCCGACTGCTGACTGCTCCGACTGCTCACTGCTCCGACTGCTCACTGCTCCGACTGCTCAGTGTACTGACTGCTCACTGTACTGACTGCTCACTGCTCCGACTGCTCACTGTATTGACTGCTCACTGTACCGACTGCTCAATGTATCGACTGCTTACTGTATCAACTGCTCACTGTACCGACTGCTCACTGCATCGACTGCTCACTGTATCGACTGCTCACTGTATCGACTGCTCACTGCTCCGACTGCTCACTGTATTGACTGCTCACTGTACCGACTGCTCACTGCATCGACTGCTTACTGTATCAACTGCTCACTGTATCGACTGCTCACTGCATCGACTGCTCACTGTATCGACTGCTCACTGCACCGACTGCTCACTGTATCTACAGCTCACTGTATCGACTGCTCACTGCATCGACTGCTCACTGCATCGACTGCTCACTCTATCGACTGCTCACTGTATCGACTGCTCACTGTATCGACTGCTCACTGTATCGACTGCTCACTGCACCGACTGCTCACTGCATCGACTGCTCTCTGTACCGACTGCTCACTGTATCGACTGCTCACTGTATCGACTGCTCACTGTATCGACTGCTCACTGCATCGACTGCTCACTGCACCGACTGCTCACTGCACCAACTGTTCACTGTACCGACTGCTCACTGTATCGACTGCTCACGGCTCCGACTGCTCACATTACGGACTGCTCACTTCACTGACTGCTCATTGTATCGACTGCTCACTGTACCGACTGCTCACTGCTCTGACTGCTCACTGCATCGACTGCTCACTGTATCGACTGCTCACTTTATCGACTGCCCACTGTATCGACTGCTCACTGTATCAACTGCTCACCGTATTGACTGCTCACTCTATCGACTGCTCACTGTATCGACTGCTCACTGTATCGACTGCTCACTGTATCGACTGCTCACTGTATCGACTGCTCACTGTATCGACTACTCACTGCATCGACTGCTCACTGTACTGACTGCTCACTGTACCGACTGCTCACTGCACCGTCTGTTCACTGTACCGACTGCTCACTGCTCCGACTGCTCACTGCATAGACTGCTCACTGTATCGAATGCTTACTGCATCGACTGCTCACTGTACCGACTGCTCACTGTTCCGAATGCTCACTGCTCCGACTCCTCCGACTGCTCACTGTACCGACTGCTCACTGTACCGACTGCTCACTGTATCGACTGCTCACTGGATCGACTGCTCCGACTGCTCACTGCTCCGACTGCTCACTGCATCGACTGTTCACTGCACCGACTGCTCACTGTATCGACTGCTCACTGTATCGACTGCTCACTGCATCGACTGCTCACTGTATCGACTGCCCACTGCTCCGACTGCTGACTGCTCCGACTGCTCACTGCTCCGACTGCTCACTGCTCCGACTGCTCAGTGTACTGACTGCTCACTGTACTGACTGCTCACTGCTCCGACTGCTCACTGTATCGACTGCTCACTGCACTGACTGCTCACTGTATCGACTGCTCACTGTACCGACTGCTCACTGCATCGACTGCTCACTGTATCGACTGCTCACTGTATCGACTGCTCACTGCTCCGACTGCTCACTGTATTGACTGCTCACTGTACCGACTGCTCACTGTATCGACTGCTTACTGTATCAACTGCTCACTGTACCGACTGCTCACTGCATCGACTGCTCACTGTATCGACTGCTCACTGTATCGACTGCTTACTGCTCCGACTGCTCACTGTATTGACTGCTCACTGTACCGACTGCTCACTGCATCGACTGCTTACTGTATCAACTGCTCACTGTATCGACTGCTCACTGCATCGACTGCTCACTGTATCGACTGCTCACTGCACCGACTGCTCACTGTATCGACAGCTCACTGTATCGACTGCTCACTGCATCAACTGCTCACTGTAACGACTGCTCACTGTATCGACTGCTCACTGTATCTACTGCTCACTGTACCGACTGCTCACTGTATCTCCAGCTCACTGCATCGACTGCTCACTGCATCGACTGCTCACTGCATCGACTGCTCACTGCATCGACTGCTCACTGTATCGACTGCTCACTGTATCGACTGCTCACTGTATCGACTGCTCACTGTATCGACTGCTCACTGCACCGACTGCTCACTGCATCGACTGCTCTCTGTACCGACTGCTCACTGTATCGACTGCTCACTGTATCGACTGCTCACTGTATCGACTGCTCACTGCATCGACTGCTCACTGCACCGACTGCTCACTGCACCGACTGTTCACTGTACTGACTGCTCACTGTATCGACTGCTCACGGCTCCGACTGCTCACAGTATGGACTGCTCACTTCACTGACTGCTCATTGTATCGACTGCTCACTGTACCGACTGCTCACTGCTCTGACTGCTCACTGCATCGACTGCTCACTGTATCGACTGCTCACTGTATCGACTGCTCACTGTACCGACTGCTCACTGCATCGACTGCTCACTGTATCGACTGCTCACTGTATCGACTGCTCACTGCTCCGACTGCTCACTGTATTGACTGCTCACTGTACCGACTGCTCACTGTATCGACTGCTCACTGTACCGACTGCTCACTGCATCGACTGCTTACTGTATCGACTGCTCACTGTATCGACTGCTCACTGCATCGACTGCTCACTGTAGCGACTGCTCACTGCACCGACTGCTCACTGTATCGACAGCTCTCTGTATCGACTGCTCACTGCATCAACTGCTCACTGTAACGACTGCTCACTGTATCGACTGCTCACTGTATCGACTGCTCACTGTGCCGACTGCTCACTGTATCTACTGCTCACTGTATCGACTGCTCACTGCATCGACTGCTCACTGCATCGACTGCTCACTGCATCGACTGCTCACTCTATCGACTGCTCACTGTATCGACTGCTCACTGTATCGACTGCTCACTGTATCGACTGCTCACTGCACCGACTGCTCACTGCATCGACTGCTCACTGTACCGACTGCTCACTGTATCGACTGCTCACTGTATCGACTGCTCACTGTATCGACTGCTCACTGCATCGACTGCTCACTGCACCGACTGCTCACTGCACCAACTGTTCACTGTATCGACTGCTCACTGTATCGACTGCTCACGGCTCCGACTGCTCACTGTATGGACTGCTCACTTCACTGACTGCTCACTGTATCGACTGCTCACTGTACCGACTGCTCACTGCTCTGACTGCTCACTGCATCGACTGCTCACTGTATCGACTGCTCACTGTATCGACTGCCCACTGTATCGACTGCTCACTGTATCAACTGCTCACCGTATCGACTGCTCAGTGCATCGACTGCTCACTGTATCAACTGCTCACTGTATCGACTGCTCACTGTATCGACTGCTCACTGCACCGACTGCTCACTGCACCGTCTGTTCACTGTACCGACTGCTCACTGTATCGACTGCTCACGGCTCCGACTGCTCACTGTATGGACTGCTCACTCCACTGACTGCTCACTGTACCGACTGCTCACTGCTCCGACTGCTCACTGCATCGACTGCTCACTGCATCGACTGCTCACTGTATCGACTGCCCACTGTATCGACTGCTCACTGTATCAACTGCTCACCGTATCGACTGCTCAGTGTATCAACTGTTCACTGCTCCGACTGCTGACTGTACCGACTGCTCACAGCATCGACTGCTCACTGTATCATAGAACATAGAACATAGAACATAGAACATTACAGCGCAGAACAGGCCCTTCGGCCCACGATGTTGCACCGACCGGTTAAAAAAAAAACTGTGACCCTCCAACCTAAACCAATTTCTTTTCGTCCATGAACCTATCTACGGATCTCTTAAACGCCCCCAAACTAGGCGCATTTACTACTGATGCTGGCAGGGCATTCCAATCCCTCACCACCCTCTGGGTAAAGAACCTACCCCTGACATCGGTTCTATAACTACCCCCCCTCAATTTAAAGCCATGCCCCCTCGTGCTGGATTTCTCCATCAGAGGAAAAAGGCTATCACTATCCACCCTATCTAAACCTCTAATCATCTTATATGTTTCAATAAGATCCCCTCTTAGCCGCCGCCTTTCCAGCGAAAACAATCCCAAATCCCTCAGCCTCTCCTCATAGGATCTCCCCTCCATACCAGGCAACATCCTGGTAAACCTCCTCTGCACCCTCTCCAAAGCCTCCACATCCTTCCTGTAATGTGGGGACCAGAACTGCACACAGTACTCCAAGTGCGGCCGCACCAGAGTTGTGTACAGTTGCAACATAACGCTACGACTCCTAAATTCAATCCCCCTACCAATAAACGCCAAGACACCATATGCCTTCTTAACAACCTTATCTACTTGATTCCCAACTTTCAGGGATCTATGCACACATACACCTAGATCCCTCTGCTCCTCCACACTATTCAAAGTCCTCCCGTTAGCCCTATACTCAACACATCTGTATCGACTGCTCACTGTATCCACTGCTCACTGTATCGACTGCTCACTGTATCGAATGCACACTGTATCGACTGCACACTGCTCCGACTGCTCACTGTATCGGCTGCTCACTGTATCGACTGCTCACTGTATCGACTGCTCACTGTATCGACTGCTCCCTGTATCGACTGCTCGCTGTATCGACTGCTCACTGTTTCGACTGCTCACTGTATCGACTGCTCACTGCAACGACTGCTCACTGCATCGACTGCTCACTGCATCGACTGCTCACTGTATCGACTGCTCACTGTATCGACTGCTCACTGTATCCACTGCTCACTGTATCGACTGCCCACTGTATCGACTGCTCACTGTATCAACTGCTCACCGTATCGACTGGTCAGTGTATCGACGGCTCACAGTATCGACTGCTGACTGTATCGACTGCTCACTGTATCGACTGCTCACTGTATCGACTGCTCACTGTATCGACTGCTCACTGTATCGACTGCTCACTGTACCGACTGCTCACTGCATCGACTGCTCACTGTATCAACTGCTCACTGTATCGACTGCTCCTTGTATCGACTGCTCACTGCATCGACTGCTCAATGCTCCGACTGCTCACTGCTCCGACTGCTCACTGTATCGACTGCTCACTGTATCGACTGCTCACTGTATCGACTGCTCACTGCATCGACTGCTCACTGCAACGACTGCTCACTGCACCGACTGCTCACTGTATCGACTGCTCACTGCACCGACTGCTCACTGTATCGACTGCTCACTGTATCGACTGCTCACCGTATCGACTGCTCACTGTATCGACTGCTCACTGCATCGACTGCTCACAGCACCGACTGCTCACTGCACCGTCTGTTCACTGTACCGACTGCTCACTGTATCGACTGCTCACGGCTCCGACTGCTCACTGTATGGACTGCTCACTCCACTGACTGCTCACTGAATCGACTGCTCACTGCACCGACTGCTCACTGCTCCGACTGCTCACTGCATCGACTGCTCACTGTATCGACTGCTCACTGTATTGACTGCCCACTGTATCGACTGCTCACTGTATCAACTGCTCACCGTATCGACTGCTCAGTGTATCGACGGCTCACAGTATCGACTGCTCACTGTATCGACTGCTCACTGTATCGACTGCTCACTGTATCGACTGCTCACTGTATCGACTGCTCACTGTATCGACTGCTCACTGTATCAACTGTTCACTGCTCCGACTGATCACTGTACCGACTGCTCACTGCATCGACTGCACACTGTATCGACTGCTCTCTGTATCGACTGCTCACTGTATCGACTGCACACTGTATCGACTGCACACTGCTCCGACTGCTCACTGCTCCGACTGCTCACTGCTCCGACTGCTCACTGCACTGACTGCTCACTGCACCGACTGCTCACTGTACCGACGGCTCACTGTATCGACTGCTAACTGAATCGGCTGCTCACTGTATCGACTGCTCACTGTATCAACTGTTCACTGCTCCGACTGCTCACTGTACCGACTGCTCACTGCATCGACTGCTCACTGTATCGACTGCTCTCTGTATCGACTGCTCACTGTATCGACTGCACACTGTATCGACTGCACACTGCTCCGACTGCTCACTGCTCCGACTGCTCACTGCTCCGACTGCTCACTGCACCGACTGCTCACTGCACTGACTGCTCACTGTACCGACGGCTCACTGTATCGACTGCTAACTGAATCGGCTGCTCACTGTATCGACTGCTCACTGTATCGACTGCTCACTGCATCGACTGCTCTGTGCTTCGACTGCTCACTGTATCGACTGCTCACTGAATCGACTGCTCACTGCACCGACTGCTCACTGTACCGACTGCTCTCTGCACCGACTGCTCACTGTATCGACTGCTCACTGTATCGACTGCTCACTGTATCGACTGCTCGCTGTATCGACTGCTCACTGTTTCGACTGCTCACTGTATCGACTGCTCACTGCAATGACTGCTCACTGTATGGACTGCTCACTGCATCGACTGCTCTCTGTATCGACTGCTCACTGTATCGACTGCTCACTGTATCCACTGCTCACTGTATCGACTGCCCACTGTATCGACTGCTCACTGTATCAACTGCTCACCGTATCGACTGGTCAGTGTATCGACGGCTCACAGTATCGACTGCTCAATGTATCGACTGCTCACTGTATCGACTGCTCACTGTATCGACTGCTCACTGTATCGACTGCTCACTGTACCGACTGCTCACTGCATCGACTGCTCACTGTATCGACTGCTCCCTGTATCGACTGCTCCCTGTATCGACTGCTCACTGCATCGACTGCTCACTGCTCCGACTGCTTACTGTATCGACTGCTCACTGCATCGACTGCTCACAGCACCGACTGCTCACTGCACCGTCTGTTCACTGTACCGACTGCTCACTGTATCGACTGCTCACGGCTCCGACTGCTCACTGTATGGACTGCTCACTCCACTGACTGCTCACTGAATCGACTGCTCACTGCACCGACTGCTCACTGCTCCGACTGCTCACTGCATCGACTGCTCACTGTATCGACTGCTCACTGTATTGACTGCCCACTGTATCGACTGCTCACTGTATCAACTGCTCACCGTATCGACTGCTCAGTGTATCGACGGCTCACAGTATCGACTGCTCACTGTATCGACTGCCCACTGTATCGACTGCTCACTGTATCGACTGCTCACTGTATCGACTGCTCACTGTATCGACTGCTCACTGTATCAACTGTTCACTGCTCCGACTGCTCACTGTACCGACTGCTCACTGCATCGACTGCTCACTGTATTGACTGCTCTCTGTATCGACTGCTCACTGTATCGACTGCACACTGTATCGACTGCACACTGCTCCGACTGCTCACTGCTCCGACTGCTCACTGCTCCGACTGCTCACTGCACCGACTGCTCACTGCACCGACTGCTCACTGTACCGACGGCTCACTGTATCGACTGCTAACTGAATCGGCTGCTCACTGTATCGACTGCTCACTGTATCGACTGCTCACTGTATCGACTGGTCACTGAATGGACTGCTCACTGCATCGACTGCTCTGTGCTTCGACTGCTCACTGTATCGACTGCTCACTGAATCGACTGCTCACTGCACCGACTGCTCACTGTACCGACTGCTCTCTGCACCGACTGCTCACTGTATCGACTGCTCACTGTATCGACTGCTCACTGTATCGACTGCTCGCTGTATCGACTGCTCACTGTTTCCACTGCTCACTGTATCGACTGCTCACTACAATGACTGCTCACTGTATGGACTGCTCACTGCATCGACTGCTCTCTGTATCGACTGCTCACTGTATCGACTGCTCACTGTATCCACTGCTCACTGTATCGACTGCCCACTGTATCGACTGCTCACTGTATCAACTGCTCACCGTATCGACTGGTCAGTGAATCGACGGCTCACAGTATCGACTGCTCACTGTATCGACTGCTCACTGTATCGACTGCTCACTGTATCGACTGCTCACTGTATCGACTGCTCACTGTACCGACTGCTCACTGCATCGACTGCTCACTGTATCGACTGCTCCCTGTATCGACTGCTCCCTGTATCGACTGCTCACTGCATCGACTGCTCACTGCATCGACTGCTCACTGTATCGACTGCTCACTGCATCGACTGCTCACTGCAACGACTGCTCACTGCATCAACTGCTCACTCTATCGACTGCTCACTGTATCGACTGCTCACTGTATCGACTGCTCACTGTATCGACTGCTCACTGCACCGACTGCTCACTGTATCGACTGCTCACTGCATCGACTGCTCACTGTATCGACTGCTCACTGTATCGACTGCTCACTGTATCGACTGCTCATTGTATCGACTGCTCATTGTATCGACTGCTCACTGCATCGACTGCTCACAGCACCGACTGCTCACTGCACCGTCTGTTCACTGTATCGACTGCTCACTGTATCGACTGCTCACTGCACCGACTGCTCACTGCACCAACTGTTCACTGTACCGACTGCTCACTGTATCGACTGCTCACGGCTCCGACTGCTCACAGTATGGACTGCTCACTTCACTGACTGCTCATTGTATCGACTGCTCACTGTACCGACTGCTCACTGCTCTGACTGCTCACTGCATCGACTGCTCACTGTATCGACTGCTCACTGTATCGACTGCTCACTGTACCGACTGCTCACTGCATCGACTGCTCACTGTATCGACTGCTCACTGTATCGACTGCTCACTGCTCCGACTGCTCACTGTATTGACTGCTCACTGTACCGACTGCTCACTGTATCGACTGCTCACTGTACCGACTGCTCACTGCATCGACTGCTTACTGTATCAACTGCTCACTGTATCGACTGCTCACTGCATCGACTGCTCACTGTAGCGACTGCTCACTGCACCGACTGCTCACTGTATCGACAACTCTCTGTATCGACTGCTCACTGCATCAACTGCTCACTGTAACGACTGCTCACTGTATCGACTGCTCACTGTATCGACTGCTCACTGTGCCGACTGCTCACTGTATCTACTGCTCACTGTATCGACTGCTCACTGCATCGACTGCTCACTGCATCGACTGCTCACTGCATCGACTGCTCACTCTATCGACTGCTCACTGTATCGACTGCTCACTGTATCGACTGCTCACTGTATCGACTGCTCACTGCACCGACTGCTCACTGCATCGACTGCTCACTGTACCGACTGCTCACTGTATCGACTGCTCACTGTATCGACTGCTCACTGTATCGACTGCTCACTGCATCGACTGCTCACTGCACCGACTGCTCACTGCACCAACTGTTCACTGTATCGACTGCTCACTGTATCGACTGCTCACGGCTCCGACTGCTCACTGTATGGACTGCTCACTTCACTGACTGCTCACTGTATCGACTGCTCACTGTACCGACTGCTCACTGCTCTGACTGCTCACTGCATCGACTGCTCACTGTATCGACTGCTCACTGTATCGACTGCCCACTGTATCGACTGCTCACTGTATCAACTGCTCACCGTATCGACTGCTCAGTGCATCGACTGCTCACTGTATCAACTGCTCACTGTATCGACTGCTCACTGTATCGACTGCTCACTGCACCGACTGCTCACTGCACCGTCTGTTCACTGTACCGACTGCTCACTGTATCGACTGCTCACGGCTCCGACTGCTCACTGTATGGACTGCTCACTCCACTGACTGCTCACTGTACCGACTGCTCACTGCTCCGACTGCTCACTGCATCGACTGCTCACTGCATCGACTGCTCACTGTATCGACTGCCCACTGTATCGACTGCTCACTGTATCAACTGCTCACCGTATCGACTGCTCAGTGTATCAACTGTTCACTGCTCCGACTGCTGACTGTACCGACTGCTCACAGCATCGACTGCTCTCTGTATCGACTGCTCACTGTATCCACTGCTCACTGTATCGACTGCTCACTGTATCGAATGCACACTGTATCGACTGCACACTGCTCCGACTGCTCACTGTATCGGCTGCTCACTGTATCGACTGCTCACTGTATCGACTGCTCACTGTATCGACTGCTCCCTGTATCGACTGCTCGCTGTATCGACTGCTCACTGTTTCGACTGCTCACTGTATCGACTGCTCACTGCAACGACTGCTCACTGCATCGACTGCTCACTGCATCGACTGCTCACTGTATCGACTGCTCACTGTATCGACTGCTCACTGTATCCACTGCTCACTGTATCGACTGCCCACTGTATCGACTGCTCACTGTATCAACTGCTCACCGTATCGACTGGTCAGTGTATCGACGGCTCACAGTATCGACTGCTGACTGTATCGACTGCTCACTGTATCGACTGCTCACTGTATCGACTGCTCACTGTATCGACTGCTCACTGTATCGACTGCTCACTGTACCGACTGCTCACTGCATCGACTGCTCACTGTATCAACTGCTCACTGTATCGACTGCTCCTTGTATCGACTGCTCACTGCATCGACTGCTCAATGCTCCGACTGCTCACTGCTCCGACTGCTCACTGTATCGACTGCTCACTGTATCGACTGCTCACTGTATCGACTGCTCACTGCATCGACTGCTCACTGCAACGACTGCTGACTGCATCAACTGCTCACTCAATCGACTGCTGACTGTATCGACTGCTCACTGTATCGACTGCTCACTGTATCGACTGCTCACTGTATCGACTGCTCACTGCACCGACTGCTCACTGTATCGACATCTCACTGTACCGACTGCTCACTGCATCGACTGCTCACTGTATCGACTGCTCACTGTATCGACTGCTCACTGCTCCGACTGCTCACTGTATTGACTGCTCACTGTACCGACTGCTCAATGTATCGACTGCTTACTGTATCAACTGCTCACTGTACCGACTGCTCACTGCATCGACTACTCACTGTATCGACTGCTCACTGTATCGACTGCTCACTGCTCCGACTGCTCACTGTATTGACTGCTCACTGTACCGACTGCTCACTGCATCGACTGCTTACTGTATCAACTGCTCACTGTATCGACTGCTCACTGCATCGACTGCTCACTGTATCGACTGCTCACTGCACCGACTGCTCACTGTATCTACAGCTCACTGTATCGACTGCTCACTGCATCGACTGCTCACTGCATCGACTGCTCACTCTATCGACTGCTCACTGTATCGACTGCTCACTGTATCGACTGCTCACTGTATCGACTGCTCACTGCACCGACTGCTCACTGCATCGACTGCTCTCTGTACCGACTGCTCACTGTATCGACTGCTCACTGTATCGACTGCTCACTGTATCGACTGCTCACTGCATCGACTGCTCACTGCACCGACTGCTCACTGCACCAACTGTTCACTGTACCGACTGCTCACTGTATCGACTGCTCACGGCTCCGACTGCTCACATTACGGACTGCTCACTTCACTGACTGCTCATTGTATCGACTGCACACTGTACCGACTGCTCACTGCTCTGACTGCTCACTGCATCGACTGCTCACTGTATCGACTGCTCACTTTATCGACTGCCCACTGTATCGACTGCTCACTGTATCAACTGCTCACCGTATTGACTGCTCACTCTATCGACTGCTCACTGTATCGACTGCTCACTGTATCGACTGCTCACTGTATCGACTGCTCACTGTATCGACTGCTCACTGTATCGACTACTCACTGCATCGACTGCTCACTGTACTGACTGCTCACTGTACCGACTGCTCACTGCACCCGTCTGTTCACTGTACCGACTGCTCACTGTATCGACTGCTCACGGCTCCGACTGCTCACTGTATGGACTGCTCACTCCACTGACTGCTCACTGTACCGACTGCTCACTGCTCCGACTGCTCACTGCATCGACTGCTCACTGCATCGACTGCTCACTGTATCGACTGCCCACTGTATCGACTGCTCACTGTATCAACTGCTCACCGTATCGACTGCTCAGTGTATCAACTGTTCACTGCTCCGACTGCTGACTGTACCGACTGCTCACAGCATCGACTGCTCACTGTATCGACTGCTCACTGTATCCACTGCTCACTGTATCGACTGCTCACTGTATCGAATGCACACTGTATCGACTGCACACTGCTCCGACTGCTCACTGTATCGGCTGCTCACTGTATCGACTGCTCACTGTATCGACTGCTCACTGTATCGACTGCTCCCTGTATCGACTGCTCGCTGTATCGACTGCTCACTGTTTCGACTGCTCACTGTATCGACTGCTCACTGCAACGACTGCTCACTGCATCGACTGCTCACTGCATCGACTGCTCACTGTATCGACTGCTCACTGTATCGACTGCTCACTGTATCCACTGCTCACTGTATCGACTGCCCACTGTATCGACTGCTCACTGTATCAACTGCTCACCGTATCGACTGGTCAGTGTATCGACGGCTCACAGTATCGACTGCTGACTGTATCGACTGCTCACTGTATCGACTGCTCACTGTATCGACTGCTCACTGTATCGACTGCTCACTGTATCGACTGCTCACTGTACCGACTGCTCACTGCATCGACTGCTCACTGTATCAACTGCTCACTGTATCGACTGCTCCTTGTATCGACTGCTCACTGCATCGACTGCTCAATGCTCCGACTGCTCACTGCTCCGACTGCTCACTGTATCGACTGCTCACTGTATCGACTGCTCACTGTATCGACTGCTCACTGCATCGACTGCTCACTGCAACGACTGCTGACTGCATCAACTGCTCACTCAATCGACTGCTGACTGTATCGACTGCTCACTGTATCGACTGCTCACTGTATCGACTGCTCACTGTATCGACTGCTCACTGCACCGACTGCTCACTGTATCGACATCTCACTGTACCGACTGCTCACTGCATCGACTGCTCACTGTATCGACTGCTCACTGTATCGACTGCTCACTGCTCCGACTGCTCACTGTATTGACTGCTCACTGTACCGACTGCTCAATGTATCGACTGCTTACTGTATCAACTGCTCACTGTACCGACTGCTCACTGCATCGACTACTCACTGTATCGACTGCTCACTGTATCGACTGCTCACTGCTCCGACTGCTCACTGTATTGACTGCTCACTGTACCGACTGCTCACTGCATCGACTGCTTACTGTATCAACTGCTCACTGTATCGACTGCTCACTGCATCGACTGCTCACTGTATCGACTGCTCACTGCACCGACTGCTCACTGTATCTACAGCTCACTGTATCGACTGCTCACTGCATCGACTGCTCACTGCATCGACTGCTCACTCTATCGACTGCTCACTGTATCGACTGCTCACTGTATCGACTGCTCACTGTATCGACTGCTCACTGCACCGACTGCTCACTGCATCGACTGCTCTCTGTACCGACTGCTCACTGTATCGACTGCTCACTGTATCGACTGCTCACTGTATCGACTGCTCACTGCATCGACTGCTCACTGCACCGACTGCTCACTGCACCAACTGTTCACTGTACCGACTGCTCACTGTATCGACTGCTCACGGCTCCGACTGCTCACATTACGGACTGCTCACTTCACTGACTGCTCATTGTATCGACTGCACACTGTACCGACTGCTCACTGCTCTGACTGCTCACTGCATCGACTGCTCACTGTATCGACTGCTCACTTTATCGACTGCCCACTGTATCGACTGCTCACTGTATCAACTGCTCACCGTATTGACTGCTCACTCTATCGACTGCTCACTGTATCGACTGCTCACTGTATCGACTGCTCACTGTATCGACTGCTCACTGTATCGACTGCTCACTGTATCGACTACTCACTGCATCGACTGCTCACTGTACTGACTGCTCACTGTACCGACTGCTCACTGCACCGTCTGTTCACTGTACCGACTGCTCACTGCTCCGACTGCTCACTGCATAGACTGCTCACTGTATCGAATGCTCACTGCATCGACTGCTCACTGTACCGACTGCTCACTGTTCCGAATGCTCACTGCTCCGACTCCTCCGACTGCTCACTGTACCGACTGCTCACTGTACCGACTGCTCACTGTATCGACTGCTCACTGGATCGACTGCTCCGACTGCTCACTGCTCCGACTGCTCACTGCATCGACTGCTCACTGCACCGACTGCTCACTGTATCGACTGCTCACTGTATCGACTGCTCACTGCATCGACTGCTCACTGTATCGACTGCCCACTGCTCCGACTGCTGACTGCTCCGACTGCTCACTGCTCCGACTGCTCACTGCTCCGACTGCTCAGTGTACTGACTGCTCACTGTACTGACTGCTCACTGCTCCGACTGCTCACTGTATCGACTGCTCACTGCACTGACTGCTCACTGTATCGACTGCTCACTGTACCGACTGCTCACTGCATCGACTGCTCACTGTATCGACTGCTCACTGTATCGACTGCTCACTGCTCCGACTGCTCACTGTATTGACTGCTCACTGTACCGACTGCTCACTGTATCGACTGCTTACTGTATCAACTGCTCACTGTACCGACTGCTCACTGCATCGACTGCTCACTGTATCGACTGCTCACTGTATCGACTGCTTACTGCTCCGACTACTCACTGTATTGACTGCTCACTGTACCGACTGCTCACTGCATCGACTGCTTACTGTATCAACTGCTCACTGTATCGACTGCTCACTGCACCGACTGCTCACTGTATCGACAGCTCACTGTATCGACTGCTCACTGCATCAACTGCTCACTGTAACGACTGCTCACTGTATCGACTGCTCACTGTATCTACTGCTCACTGTACCGACTGCTCACTGTATCTCCAGCTCACTGCATCGACTGCTCACTGCATCGACTGCTCACTGCATCGACTGCTCACTGCATCGACTGCTCACTGTATCGACTGCTCACTGTATCGACTGCTCACTGTATCGACTGCTCACTGTATCGACTGCTCACTGCACCGACTGCTCACTGCATCGACTGCTCTCTGTACCGACTGCTCACTGTTTCGACTGCTCACTTCACTGACTGCTCATTGTATCGACTGCTCACTGTACCGACTGCTCACTGCTCTGACTGCTCACTGCATCGACTGCTCACTGTATCGACTGCTCACTGTATCGACTGCTCACTGTACCGACTGCTCACTGCATCGACTGCTCACTGTATCGACTGCTCACTGTATTGACTGCTCACTGCTCCGACTGCTCACTGTATTGACTGCTCACTGTACCGACTGCTCACTGTATCGACTGCTCACTGTACCGACTGCTCACTGCATCGACTGCTTACTGTATCAACTGCTCACTGTATCGACTGCTCACTGCATCGACTGCTCACTGTAGCGACTGCTCACTGCACCGACTGCTCACTGTATCGACAGCTCTCTGTATCGACTGCTCACTGCATCAACTGCTCACTGTAACGACTGCTCACTGTATCGACTGCTCTCTGTATCGACTGCTCACTGTGCCGACTGCTCACTGTATCTACTGCTCACTGTATCGACTGCTCACTGCATCGACTGCTCACTGCATCGACTGCTCACTGCATCGACTGCTCACTCTATCGACTGCTCACTGTATCGACTGCTCACTGTATCGACTGCTCACTGTATCGACTGCTCACTGCACCGACTGCTCACTGCATCGACTGCTCACTGTACCGACTGCTCACTGTATCGACTGCTCACTGTATCGACTGCTCACTGTATCGACTGCTCACTGCATCGACTGCTCACTGCACCGACTGCTCACTGCACCAACTGTTCACTGTATCGACTGCTCACTGTATCGACTGCTCACGGCTCCGACTGCTCACTGTATGGACTGCTCACTTCACTGACTGCTCACTGTATCGACTGCTCACTGTACCGACTGCTCACTGCTCTGACTGCTCACTGCATCGACTGCTCACTGTATCGACTGCTCACTGTATCGACTGCCCACTGTATCGACTGCTCACTGTATCAACTGCTCACCGTATCGACTGCTCAGTGCATCGACTGCTCACTGTATCAACTGCTCACTGTATCGACTGCTCACTGTATCGACTGCTCACTGCACCGACTGCTCACTGCACCGTCTGTTCACTGTACCGACTGCTCACTGTATCGACTGCTCACGGCTCCGACTGCTCACTGTATGGACTGCTCACTCCACTGACTGCTCACTGTACCGACTGCTCACTGCTCCGACTGCTCACTGCATCGACTGCTCACTGCATCGACTGCTCACTGTATCGACTGCCCACTGTATCGACTGCTCACTGTATCAACTGCTCACCGTATCGACTGCTCAGTGTATCAACTGTTCACTGCTCCGACTGCTGACTGTACCGACTGCTCACAGCATCGACTGCTCACTGTATCGACTGCTCACTGTATCCACTGCTCACTGTATCGACTGCTCACTGTATCGAATGCACACTGTATCGACTGCACACTGCTCCGACTGCTCACTGTATCGGCTGCTCACTGTATCGACTGCTCACTGTATCGACTGCTCACTGTATCGACTGCTCCCTGTATCGACTGCTCGCTGTATCGACTGCTCGCTGTTTCGACTGCTCACTGTATCGACTGCTCACTGCAACGACTGCTCACTGCATCGACTGCTCACTGCATCGACTGCTCACTGTATCGACTGCTCACTGTATCGACTGCTCACTGTATCCACTGCTCACTGTATCGACTGCCCACTGTATCGACTGCTCACTGTATCAACTGCTCACCGTATCGACTGGTCAGTGTATCGACGGCTCACAGTATCGACTGCTGACTGTATCGACTGCTCACTGTATCGACTGCTCACTGTATCGACTGCTCACTGTATCGACTGCTCACTGTATCGACTGCTCACTGTACCGACTGCTCACTGCATCGACTGCTCACTGTATCAACTGCTCACTGTATCGACTGCTCCTTGTATCGACTGCTCACTGCATCGACTGCTCAATGCTCCGACTGCTCACTGCACCGACTGCTCACTGTATCGACTGCTCACTGTATCGACTGCTCACCGTATCGACTGCTCACTGTATCGACTGCTCACTGCATCGACTGCTCACAGCACCGACTGCTCACTGCACCGTCTGTTCACTGTACCGACTGCTCACTGTATCGACTGCTCACGGCTCCGACTGCTCACTGTATGGACTGCTCACTCCACTGACTGCTCACTGAATCGACTGCTCACTGCACCGACTGCTCACTGCTCCGACTGCTCACTGCATCGACTGCTCACTGTATCGACTGCTCACTGTATTGACTGCCCACTGTATCGACTGCTCACTGTATCAACTGCTCACCGTATCGACTGCTCAGTGTATCGACGGCTCACAGTATCGACTGCTCACTGTATCGACTGCTCACTGTATCGACTGCTCACTGTATCGACTGCTCACTGTATCGACTGCTCACTGTATCGACTGCTCACTGTATCAACTGTTCACTGCTCCGACTGATCACTGTACCGACTGCTCACTGCATCGACTGCTCACTGTACTGACTGCTCACTGTACCGACTGCTCACTGCACCGTCTGTTCACTGTACCGACTGCTCACTGCTCCGACTGCTCACTGCATAGACTGCTCACTGTATCGAATGCTTACTGCATCGACTGCTCACTGTACCGACTGCTCACTGTTCCGAATGCTCACTGCTCCGACTCCTCCGACTGCTCACTGTACCGACTGCTCACTGTACCGACTGCTCACTGTATCGACTGCTCACTGGATCGACTGCTCCGACTGCTCACTGCTCCGACTGCTCACTGCATCGACTGCTCACTGCACCGACTGCTCACTGTATCGACTGCTCACTGTATCGACTGCTCACTGCATCGACTGCTCACTGTATCGACTGCCCACTGCTCCGACTGCTGACTGCTCCGACTGCTCACTGCTCCGACTGCTCACTGCTCCGACTGCTCAGTGTACTGACTGCTCACTGTACTGACTGCTCACTGCTCCGACTGCTCACTGTATCGACTGCTCACTGCACTGACTGCTCACTGTATCGACTGCTCACTGTACCGACTGCTCACTGCATCGACTGCTCACTGTATCGACTGCTCACTGTATCGACTGCTCACTGCTCCGACTGCTCACTGTATTGACTGCTCACTGTACCGACTGCTCACTGTATCGACTGCTTACTGTATCAACTGCTCACTGTACCGACTGCTCACTGCATCGACTGCTCACTGTATCGACTGCTCACTGTATCGACTGCTTACTGCTCCGACTACTCACTGTATTGACTGCTCACTGTACCGACTGCTCACTGCATCGACTGCTTACTGTATCAACTGCTCACTGTATCGACTGCTCACTGCATCGACTGCTCACTGTATCGACTGCTCACTGCACCGACTGCTCACTCTATCGACTGCTCACTGTATCGACTGCTCACTGTATCGACTGCTCACTGTATCGACTGCTCACTGCACCGACTGCTCACTGTATCTCCAGCTCACTGCATCGACTGCTCACTGCATCGACTGCTCACTGCATCGACTGCTCACTGCATCGACTGCTCACTGTATCGACTGCTCACTGTATCGACTGCTCACTGTATCGACTGCTCACTGTATCGACTGCTCACTGCACCGACTGCTCACTGCATCGACTGCTCTCTGTACCGACTGCTCACTGTTTCGACTGCTCACTTCACTGACTGCTCATTGTATCGACTGCTCACTGTACCGACTGCTCACTGCTCTGACTGCTCACTGCATCGACTGCTCACTGTATCGACTGCTCACTGTATCGACTGCTCACTGTACCGACTGCTCACTGCATCGACTGCTCACTGTATCGACTGCTCACTGTATTGACTGCTCACTGCTCCGACTGCTCACTGTATTGACTGCTCACTGTACCGACTGCTCACTGTATCGACTGCTCACTGTACCGACTGCTCACTGCATCGACTGCTTACTGTATCAACTGCTCACTGTATCGACTGCTCACTGCATCGACTGCTCACTGTAGCGACTGCTCACTGCACCGACTGCTCACTGTATCGACAGCTCTCTGTATCGACTGCTCACTGCATCAACTGCTCACTGTAACGACTGCTCACTGTATCGACTGCTCTCTGTATCGACTGCTCACTGTGCCGACTGCTCACTGTATCTACTGCTCACTGTATCGACTGCTCACTGCATCGACTGCTCACTGCATCGACTGCTCACTGCATCGACTGCTCACTCTATCGACTGCTCACTGTATCGACTGCTCACTGTATCGACTGCTTACTGTATCAACTGCTCACTGTACCGACTGCTCACTGCATCGACTGCTCACTGTATCGACTGCTCACTGTACCGACTGCTCACTGCATCGACTGCTCACTGTATCGACTGCTCACTGTATCAACTGCTCACTGTATCGACTGCTCACTGCATCGACTGCTCACTGTATCGACTGCTCACTGCACCGACTGCTCACTGTATCGACAGCTCACTGTATCGACTGCTCACTGCATCAACTGCTCACTGTAACGACTGCTCACTGTATCGACTGCTCACTGTATCTACTGCTCACTGTACCGACTGCTCACTGTATCTCCAGCTCACTGCATCGACTGCTCACTGCATCGACTGCTCACTGCATCGACTGCTCACTGCATCGACTGCTCACTGTATCGACTGCTCACTGTATCGACTGCTCACTGTATCGACTGCTCACTGTATCGACTGCTCACTGCACCGACTGCTCACTGCATCGACTGCTCTCTGTACCGACTGCTCACTGTTTCGACTGCTCACGGCTCCGACTGCTCACAGTATGGACTGCTCACTTCACTGACTGCTCATTGTATCGACTGCTCACTGTACCGACTGCTCACTGCTCTGACTGCTCACTGCATCGACTGCTCACTGTATCGACTGCTCACTGTATCGACTGCTCACTGTACCGACTGCTCACTGCATCGACTGCTCACTGTATCGACTGCTCACTGTATCGACTGCTCACTGCTCCGACTGCTCACTGTATTGACTGCTCACTGTACCGACTGCTCACTGTATCGACTGCTCACTGTACCGACTGCTCACTGCATCGACTGCTTACTGTATCAACTGCTCACTGTATCGACTGCTCACTGCATCGACTGCTCACTGTAGCGACTGCTCACTGCACCGACTGCTCACTGTATCGACAGCTCTCTGTATCGACTGCTCACTGCATCAACTGCTCACTGTAACGACTGCTCACTGTATCGACTGCTCTCTGTATCGACTGCTCACTGTGCCGACTGCTCACTGTATCTACTGCTCACTGTATCGACTGCTCACTGCATCGACTGCTCACTGCATCGACTGCTCACTGCATCGACTGCTCACTCTATCGACTGCTCACTGTATCGACTGCTCACTGTATCGACTGCTCACTGTATTGACTGCTCACTGCACCGACTGCTCACTGCATCGACTGCTCACTGTACCGACTGCTCACTGTATCGACTGTTCACTGTATCGACTGCTCACTGTATCGACTGCTCACTGCATCGACTGCTCACTGCACCGACTGCTCACTGCACCAACTGTTCACTGTATCGACTGCTCACTGTATCGACTGCTCACGGCTCCGACTGCTCACTGTATGGACTGCTCACTTCACTGACTGCTCACTGTATCGACTGCTCACTGTACCGACTGCTCACTGCTCTGACTGCTCACTGCATCGACTGCTCACTGTATCGACTGCTCACTGTATCGACTACCCACTGTATCGACTGCTCACTGTATCAACTGCTCACCGTATCGACTGCTCAGTGCATCGACTGCTCACTGTATCAACTGCTCACTGTATCGACTGCTCACTGTATCGACTGCTCACTGCACCGACTGCTCACTGCACCGTCTGTTCACTGTACCGACTGCTCACTGTATCGACTGCTCACGGCTCCGACTGCTCACTGTATGGACTGCTCACTCCACTGACTGCTCACTGTACCGACTGCTCACTGCTCCGACTGCTCACTGCATCGACTGCTCACTGCATCGACTGCTCACTGTATCGACTGCCCACTGTATCGACTGCTCACTGTATCAACTGCTCACCGTATCGACTGCTCAGTGTATCAACTGTTCACTGCTCCGACTGCTGACTGTACCGACTGCTCACAGCATCGACTGCTCACTGTATCGACTGCTCACTGTATCCACTGCTCACTGTATCGACTGCTCACTGTATCGAATGCACACTGTATTGACTGCACACTGCTCCGACTGCTCACTGTATCGGCTGCTCACTGTATCGACTGCTCACTGTATCGACTGCTCACTGTATCGACTGCTCCCTGTATCGACTGCTCGCTGTATCGACTGCTCGCTGTTTCGACTGCTCACTGTATCGACTGCTCACTGCAACGACTGCTCACTGCATCGACTGCTCACTGCATCGACTGCTCACTGTATCGACTGCTCACTGTATCGACTGCTCACTGTATCCACTGCTCACTGTATCGACTGCCCACTGTATCGACTGCTCACTGTATCAACTGCTCACCGTATCGACTGGTCAGTGTATCGACGGCTCACAGTATCGACTGCTGACTGTATCGACTGCTCACTGTATCGACTGCTCACTGTATCGACTGCTCACTGTATCGACTGCTCACTGTATCGACTGCTCACTGTACCGACTGCTCACTGCATCGACTGCTCACTGTATCAACTGCTCACTGTATCGACTGCTCCTTGTATCGACTGCTCACTGCATCGACTGCTCAATGCTCCGACTGCTCACTGCACCGACTGCTCACTGTATCGACTGCTCACTGTATCGACTGCTCACCGTATCGACTGCTCACTGTATCGACTGCTCACTGCATCGACTGCTCACAGCACCGACTG
Organism: Mustelus asterias; assembly: GCF_964213995.1. NCBI lineage: Eukaryota > Metazoa > Chordata > Chondrichthyes > Carcharhiniformes > Triakidae > Mustelus > Mustelus asterias. The sequence continues at coordinate 87,162,225 of NC_135803.1, read as the reverse complement.
CTCACTGCACCGTCTGTTCACTGTACCGACTGCTCACTGTATCGACTGCTCACGGCTCCGACCGCTCACTGTATGGACTGCTCACTCCACTGACTGCTCACTGAATCGACTGCTCACTGCACCGACTGCTCACTGCTCCGACTGCTCACTGCATCGACTGCTCACTGTATCGACTGCTCACTGCACCGACTGCTCACTGTATCGACAGCTCACTGTATCGACTGCTCACTGCATCAACTGCTCACTGTAACGACTGCTCACTGTATCGACTGCTCACTGTATCTACTGCTCACTGTACCGACTGCTCACTGTATCTCCAGCTCACTGCATCGACTGCTCACTGCATCGACTGCTCACTGCATCGACTGCTCACTGCATCGACTGCTCACTGTATCGACTGCTCACTGTATCGACTGCTCACTGTATCGACTGCTCACTGTATCGACTGCTCACTGCATCGACTGCTCACTGTATCGACTGCTCTCTGTATCGACTGCTCACTGTATCGACTGCACACTGTATCGACTGCACACTGCTCCGACTGCTCACTGCTCCGACTGCTCACTGCTCCGACTGCTCACTGCACTGACTGCTCACTGCACCGACTGCTCACTGTACCGACGGCTCACTGTATCGACTGCTAACTGAATCGGCTGCTCACTGTATCGACTGCTCACTGTATCGACTACTCACTGCATCGACTGCTCACTGTACTGACTGCTCACTGTACCGACTGCTCACTGCACCGTCTGTTCACTGTACCGACTGCTCACTGCTCCGACTGCTCACTGCATAGACTGCTCACTGCATCGAATGCTTACTGCATCGACTGCTCACTGTACCGACTGCTCACTGTTCCGAATGCTCACTGCTCCGACTCCTCCGACTGCTCACTGTACCGACTGCTCACTGTACCGACTGCTCACTGTATCGACTGCTCACTGGATCGACTGCTCCGACTGCTCACTGCTCCGACTGCTCACTGCATCGACTGCTCACTGCACCGACTGCTCACTGTATCGACTGCTCACTGTATCGACTGCTCACTGCATCGACTGCTCACTGTATCGACTGCCCACTGCTCCGACTGCTGACTGCTCCGACTGCTCACTGCTCCGACTGCTCACTGCTCCGACTGCTCAGTGTACTGACTGCTCACTGTACTGACTGCTCACTGCTCCGACTGCTCACTGTATCGACTGCTCACTGCACTGACTGCTCACTGTATCGACTGCTCACTGTACCGACTGCTCACTGCATCGACTGCTCACTGTATCGACTGCTCACTGTATCGACTGCTCACTGCTCCGACTGCTCACTGTATTGACTGCTCACTGTACCGACTGCTCACTGTATCGACTGCTTACTGTATCAACTGCTCACTGTACCGACTGCTCACTGCATCGACTGCTCACTGTATCGACTGCTCACTGTATCGACTGCTTACTGCTCCGACTACTCACTGTATTGACTGCTCACTGTACCGACTGCTCACTGCATCGACTGCTTACTGTATCAACTGCTCACTGTATCGACTGCTCACTGCATCGACTGCTCACTGTATCGACTGCTCACTGCACCGACTGCTCACTGTATCGACAGCTCACTGTATCGACTGCTCACTGCATCAACTGCTCACTGTAACGACTGCTCACTGTATCGACTGCTCACTGTATCTACTGCTCACTGTACCGACTGCTCACTGTATCTCCAGCTCACTGCATCGACTGCTCACTGCATCGACTGCTCACTGCATCGACTGCTCACTGCATCGACTGCTCACTGTATCGACTGCTCACTGTATCGACTGCTCACTGTATCGACTGCTCACTGTATCGACTGCTCACTGCACCGACTGCTCACTGCATCGACTGCTCTCTGTACCGACTGCTCACAGTTTCGACTGCTCACTGTATCGACTGCTCACTGTATCGACTGCTCACTGCATCGACTGCTCACTGCACCGACTGCTCACTGCACCAACTGTTCACTGTACCGACTGCTCACTGTATCGACTGCTCACGGCTCCGACTGCTCACAGTATGGACTGCTCACTTCACTGACTGCTCATTGTATCGACTGCTCACTGTACCGACTGCTCACTGCTCTGACTGCTCACTGCATCGACTGCTCACTGTATCGACTGCTCACTGTATCGACTGCTCACTGTACCGACTGCTCACTGCATCGACTGCTCACTGTATCGACTGCTCACTGTATCGACTGCTCACTGCTCCGACTGCTCACTGTATTGACTGCTCACTGTACCGACTGCTCACTGTATCGACTGCTCACTGTACCGACTGCTCACTGCATCGACTGCTTACTGTATCAACTGCTCACTGTATCGACTGCTCACTGCATCGACTGCTCACTGTAGCGACTGCTCACTGCACCGACTGCTCACTGTATCGACAGCTCTCTGTATCGACTGCTCACTGCATCAACTGCTCACTGTAACGACTGCTCACTGTATCGACTGCTCTCTGTATCGACTGCTCACTGTGCCGACTGCTCACTGTATCTACTGCTCACTGTATCGACTGCTCACTGCATCGACTGCTCACTGCATCGACTGCTCACTGCATCGACTGCTCACTCTATCGACTGCTCACTGTATCGACTGCTCACTGTATCGACTGCTCACTGTATCGACTGCTCACTGCACCGACTGCTCACTGCATCGACTGCTCACTGTACCGACTGCTCACTGTATCGACTGCTCACTGTATCGACTGCTCACTGTATCGACTGCTCACTGCATCGACTGCTCACTGCACCGACTGCTCACTGCACCAACTGTTCACTGTATCGACTGCTCACTGTATCGACTGCTCACGGCTCCGACTGCTCACTGTATGGACTGCTCACTTCACTGACTGCTCACTGTATCGACTGCTCACTGTACCGACTGCTCACTGCTCTGACTGCTCACTGCATCGACTGCTCACTGTATCGACTGCTCACTGTATCGACTGCCCACTGTATCGACTGCTCACTGTATCAACTGCTCACCGTATCGACTGCTCAGTGCATCGACTGCTCACTGTATCAACTGCTCACTGTATCGACTGCTCACTGTATCGACTGCTCACTGCACCGACTGCTCACTGCACCGTCTGTTCACTGTACCGACTGCTCACTGTATCGACTGCTCACGGCTCCGACTGTTCACTGTATGGACTGCTCACTCCACTGACTGCTCACTGTACCGACTGCTCACTGCTCCGACTGCTCACTGCATCGACTGCTCACTGCATCGACTGCTCACTGTATCGACTGCCCACTGTATCGACTGCTCACTGTATCAACTGCTCACCGTATCGACTGCTCAGTGTATCAACTGTTCACTGCTCCGACTGCTGACTGTACCGACTGCTCACAGCATCGACTGCTCACTGTATCGACTGCTCACTGTATCCACTGCTCACTGTATCGACTGCTCACTGTATCGAATGCACACTGTATCGACTGCACACTGCTCCGACTGCTCACTGTATCGGCTGCTCACTGTATCGACTGCTCACTGTATCGACTGCTCACTGTATCGACTGCTCCCTGTATCGACTGCTCGCTGTATCGACTGCTCACTGTTTCGACTGCTCACTGTATCGACTGCTCACTGCAACGACTGCTCACTGCATCGACTGCTCACTGCATCGACTGCTCACTGTATCGACTGCTCACTGTATCGACTGCTCACTGTATCCACTGCTCACTGTATCGACTGCCCACTGTATCGACTGCTCACTGTATCAACTGCTCACCGTATCGACTGGTCAGTGTATCGACGGCTCACAGTATCGACTGCTGACTGTATCGACTGCTCACTGTATCGACTGCTCACTGTATCGACTGCTCACTGTATCGACTGCTCACTGTATCGACTGCTCACTGTACCGACTGCTCACTGCATCGACTGCTCACTGTATCAACTGCTCACTGTATCGACTGCTCCTTGTATCGACTGCTCACTGCATCGACTGCTCAATGCTCCGACTGCTCACTGCTCCGACTGCTCACTGCTCCGACTGCTCACTGTATCGACTGCTCACTGTATCGACTGCTCACTGCATCGACTGCTCACTGCAACGACTGCTGACTGCATCAACTGCTCACTCAATCGACTGCTCACTGAATCGACTGCTCACTGTATCGACTGCTCACTGTATCGACTGCTCACTGTATCGACTGCTCACTGCACCGACTGCTCACTGTATCGACTGCTCACTGCACCGACTGCTCACTGTATCGACTGCTCACTGTATCGACTGCTCACCGTATCGACTGCTCACTGTATCGACTGCTCACTGCATCGACTGCTCACAGCACCGACTGCTCACTGCACCGTCTGTTCACTGTACCGACTGCTCACTGTATCGACTGCTCACGGCTCCGACTGCTCACTGTATGGACTGCTCACTCCACTGACTGCTCACTGAATCGACTGCTCACTGCACCGACTGCTCACTGCTCCGACTGCTCACTGCATCGACTGCTCACTGTATCGACTGCTCACTGTATTGACTGCCCACTGTATCGACTGCTCACTGTATCAACTGCTCACCGTATCGACTGCTCAGTGTATCGACGGCTCACAGTATCGACTGCTCACTGTATCGACTGCTCACTGTATCGACTGCTCACTGTATCGACTGCTCACTGTATCGACTGCTCACTGTATCGACTGCTCACTGTATCAACTGTTCACTGCTCCGACTGATCACTGTACCGACTGCTCACTGCATCGACTGCTCACTGTATCGACTGCTCTCTGTATCGACTGCTCACTGTATCGACTGCACACTGTATCGACTGCACACTGCTCCGACTGCTCACTGCTCCGACTGCTCACTGCTCCGACTGCTCACTGCACTGACTGCTCACTGCACCGACTGCTCACTGTACCCACGGCTCACTGTATCGACTGCTAACTGAATCGGCTGCTCACTGTATCGACTGCTCACTGTATCAACTGTTCACTGCTCCGACTGCTCACTGTACCGACTGCTCACTGCATCGACTGCTCACTGTATCGACTGCTCTCTGTATCGACTGCTCACTGTATCGACTGCACACTGTATCGACTGCACACTGCTCCGACTGCTCACTGCTCCGACTGCTCACTGCTCCGACTGCTCACTGCACCGACTGCTCACTGCACCGACTGCTCACTGTACCGACGGCTCACTGTATCGACTGCTAACTGAATCGGCTGCTCACTGTATCGACTGCTCACTGTCTCGACTGCTCACTGTATCGACTGGTCACTGAATGGACTGCTCACTGCATCGACTGCTCTGTGCTTCGACTGCTCACTGTATCGACTGCTCACTGAATCGACTGCTCACTGCACCGACTGCTCACTGTACCGACTGCTCTCTGCACCGACTGCTCACTGTATCGACTGCTCACTGTATCGAATGCACACTGTATCGACTGCACACTGCTCCGACTGCTCACTGTATCGGCTGCTCACTGTATCGACTGCTCACTGTATCGACTGCTCACTGTATCGACTGCTCCCTGTATCGACTGCTCGCTGTATCGACTGCTCACTGTTTCGACTGCTCACTGTATCGACTGCTCACTGCAACGACTGCTCACTGCATCGACTGCTCACTGCATCGACTGCTCACTGTATCGACTGCTCACTGTATCGACTGCTCACTGCATCCACTGCTCACTGTATCGACTGCCCACTGTATCGACTGCTCACTGTATCAACTGCTCACCGTATCGACTGGTCAGTGTATCGACGGCTCACAGTATCGACTGCTGACTGTATCGACTGCTCACTGTATCGACTGCTCACTGTATCGACTGCTCACTGTATCGACTGCTCACTGTATCGACTGCTCACTGTACCGACTGCTCACTGCATCGACTGCTCACTGTATCAACTGCTCACTGTATCGACTGCTCCTTGTATCGACTGCTCACTGCATCGACTGCTCAATGCTCCGACTGCTCACTGCTCCGACTGCTCACTGTATCGACTGCTCACTGTATCGACTGCTCACTGTATCGACTGCTCACTGCATCGACTGCTCACTGCAACGACTGCTGACTGCATCAACTGCTCACTCAATCGACTGCTCACTGAATCGACTGCTCACTGTATCGACTGCTCACTGTATCGACTGCTCACTGTATCGACTGCTCACTGCACCGACTGCTCACTGTATCGACTGCTCACTGCACCGACTGCTCACTGTATCGACTGCTCACTGTATCGACTGCTCACCGTATCGACTGCTCACTGTATCGACTGCTCACTGCATCGACTGCTCACAGCACCGACTGCTCACTGCACCGTCTGTTCACTGTACCGACTGCTCACTGTATCGACTGCTCACGGCTCCGACTGCTCACTGTATGGACTGCTCACTCCACTGACTGCTCACTGAATCGACTGCTCACTGCACCGACTGCTCACTGCTCCGACTGCTCACTGCATCGACTGCTCACTGTATCGACTGCTCACTGTATTGACTGCCCACTGTATCGACTGCTCACTGTATCAACTGCTCACCGTATCGACTGCTCAGTGTATCGACGGCTCACAGTATCGACTGCTCACTGTATCGACTGCTCACTGTATCAACTGCTCACTGTATCGACTGCTCACTGTATCGACTGCTCACTGTATCGACTGCTCACTGTATCAACTGTTCACTGCTCCGACTGATCACTGTACCGACTGCTCACTGCATCGACTGCTCACTGTATCGACTGCTCTCTGTATCGACTGCTCACTGTATCGACTGCACACTGTATCGACTGCACACTGCTCCGACTGCTCACTGCTCCGACTGCTCACTGCTCCGACTGCTCACTGCACTGACTGCTCACTGCACCGACTGCTCACTGTACCGACGGCTCACTGTATCGACTGCTAACTGAATCGGCTGCTCACTGTATCGACTGCTCACTGTATCAACTGTTCACTGCTCCGACTGCTCACTGTACCGACTGCTCACTGCATCGACTGCTCACTGTATCGACTGCTCTCTGTATCGACTGCTCACTGTATCGACTGCACACTGTATCGACTGCACACTGCTCCGACTGCTCACTGCTCCGACTGCTCACTGCTCCGACTGCTCACTGCACCGACTGCTCACTGCACCGACTGCTCACTGTACCGACGGCTCACTGTATCGACTGCTAACTGAATCGGCTGCTCACTGTATCGACTGCTCACTGTATCGACTGCTCACTGTATCGACTGGTCACTGAATGGACTGCTCACTGCATCGACTGCTCTGTGCTTCGACTGCTCACTGTATCGACTGCTCACTGAATCGACTGCTCACTGCACCGACTGCTCACTGTACCGACTGCTCTCTGCACCGACTGCTCACTGTATCGACTGCTCACTGTATCGACTGCTCACTGTATCGACTGCTCGCTGTATCGACTGCTCACTGTTTCGACTGCTCACTGTTTCGACTGCTCACTGCAATGACTGCTCACTGTATGGACTGCTCACTGCATCGACTGCTCTCTGTATCGACTGCTCACTGTATCGACTGCTCACTGTATCCACTGCTCACTGTATCGACTGCCCACTGTATCGACTGCTCACTGTATCAACTGCTCACCGTATCGACTGGTCAGTGTATCGACGGCTCACAGTATCGACTGCTCAATGTATCGACTGCTCACTGTATCGACTGCTCACTGTATCGACTGCTCACTGTATCGACTGCTCACTGTACCGACTGCTCACTGCATCGACTGCTCACTGTATCGACTGCTCCCTGTATCGACTGCTCCCTGTATCGACTGCTCACTGCATCGACTGCTCACTGCTCCGACTGCTTACTGTATCGACTGCTCACTGTATGGACTGCTCACAGCACCGACTGCTCACTGAATCGACTGCTCACTGCACCGACTGCTCACTGCTCCGACTGCTCACTGCATCGACTGCTCACTGTATCGACTGCTCACTGTATTGACTGCCCACTGTATCGACTGCTCACTGTATCAACTGCTCACCGTATCGACTGCTCAGTGTATCGACGGCTCACAGTATCGACTGCTCACTGTATCGACTGCCCACTGTATCGACTGCTCACTGTATCGACTGCTCACTGTATCGACTGCTCACTGTATCGACTGCTCACTGTATCAACTGTTCACTGCTCCGACTGCTCACTGTACCGACTGCTCACTGCATCGACTGCTCACTGTATTGACTGCTCTCTGTATCGACTGCTCACTGTATCGACTGCACACTGTATCGACTGCACACTGCTCCGACTGCTCACTGCTCCGACTGCTCACTGCTCCGACTGCTCACTGCACCGACTGCTCACTGCACCGACTGCTCACTGTACCGACGGCTCACTGTATCGACTGCTAACTGAATCGGCTGCTCACTGTATCGACTGCTCACTGTATCGACTGCTCACTGTATCGACTGGTCACTGAATCGACTGCTCACTGCATCGACTGCTCTGTGCTTCGACTGCTCACTGTATCGACTGCTCACTGAATCGACTGCTCACTGCACCGACTGCTCACTGTACCGACTGCTCTCTGCACCGACTGCTCACTGTATCGACTGCTCACTGTATCGACTGCTCACTGTATCGACTGCTCGCTGTATCGTCTGATCACTGTTTCGACTGCTCACTGTATCGACTGCTCACTACAATGACTGCTCACTGTATGGACTGCTCACTGCATCGACTGCTCTCTGTATCGACTGCTCACTGTATCGACTGCTCACTGTATCCACTGCTCACTGTATCGACTGCCCACTGTATCGACTGCTCACTGTATCAACTGCTCACCGTATCGACTGGTCAGTGTATCGACGGCTCACAGTATCGACTGCTCACTGTATCGACTGCTCACTGTATCGACTGCTCACTGTATCGACTACTCACTGTATCGACTGCTCACTGTACTGACTGCTCACTGCATCGACTGCTCACTGTATCGACTGCTCCCTGTATCGACTGCTCCCTGTATCGACTACTCACTGCATCGACTGCTCACTGCATCGACTGCTCACTGTATCGACTGCTCACTGCATCGACTGCTCACTGCAACGACTGCTTACTGTATCGACTGCTCACTGCATCGACTGCTCACTGCAACGACTGCTCACTGCATCAACTGCTCACTCTATCGACTGCTCACTGTATCGACTGCTCACTGTATCGACTGCTCACTGTATCGACTGCTCACTGCACCGACTGCTCACTGTATCGACTGCTCACTGCATCGACTGCTCACTGTATCGACTGCTCACTGTATCGACTGCTCACTGTATCGACTGCTCATTGTATCGACTGCTCATTGTATCGACTGCTCACTGCATCGACTGCTCACATCACCGACTGCTCACTGCACCGTCTGTTCACTGTACCGACTGCTCACTGTATCGATTGCTCACGGCTCCGACTGCTCACTGTATGGACTGCTCACTCCACTGACTGCTCACTGAATCGACTGCTCACTGTACCGACTGCTCACTGCTCCGACTGTTCACTGCATCGACTGCTCACAGTATCGACTGCACACTGTATCGACTGCCCACTGTATCGACTGCTCACTGTATCAACTGCTCACCGTATCGACTGCTCAGTGTATCGACGGCTCACAGTATCGACTGCTCACTGTATCGACTGCTCACTGTACCGACTGCTCACTGCATCGACTGCTCACTGTATCGGCTGCTCACTGTATCGACTGCTCTCTGTATCGACTGCTCACTGTACCGACTGCACACTGCTCCGACTGCTCACTGCTCCGACTGCTCACTGCTCTGACTGCTCACTGCACCGACTGCTCACTGCACCGACGGCTCACTGTACCGACTGCTCACTGCACTGACTGCTCACTGTATCGACTGCTCACTGTATCGACTGCTCACTGTATCGACTGGTCGCTGAATCGACTGCTCACTGCATCGACTGCTCAGTGCATCGACTGCTCACTGTATCGACTGCCCACTGTATCGACTGCTCACTGTATCAACTGCTCACCGTATCGACTGCTCAGTGCATCGACTGCTCACTGTATCAACTGCTCACTGTATCGACTGCTCACTGTATCGACTGCTCACTGCACCGACTGCTCACTGCACCGTCTGTTCACTGTACCGACTGCTCACTGTATCGACTGCTCACGGCTCCGACTGCTCACTGTATGGACTGCTCACTCCACTGACTGCTCACTGTACCGACTGCTCACTGCTCCGACGGCTCACTGCATCGACTGCTCACTGTATCGACTGCTCACTGTATCGACTGCCCACTGTATCGACTGCTCACTGTATCAACTGCTCACCGTATCGACTGCTCAGTGTATCAACTGTTCACTGCTCCGACTGCTGACTGTACCGACTGCTCACAGCATCGACTGCTCACTGTATCGACTGCTCACTGCATCCACTGCTCACTGTATCGACTGCTCACTGTATCGAATGCACACTGTATCGACTGCACACTGCTCCGACTGCTCACTGTATCGGCTGCTCACTGTATCGACTGCTCACTGTATCGACTGCACACTGTATCGACTGCTCTCTGTATCGACTGCTCACTGTATCGACTGCTCACTGTATCCACTGCTCACTGTATCGACTGCCCACTGTATCGACTGCTCACTGTATCAACTGCTCACCGTATCGACTGGTCAGTGTATCGACGGCTCACAGTATCGACTGCTCACTGTATCGACTGCTCACTGTATCGACTGCTCACTGTATCGACTGCTCACTGTGTCGACTGCTCACTGTACCGACTGCTCACTGCATCGACTGCTCACTGTATCGACTGCTCCCTGTATCGACTGCTCCCTGTATCGACTGCTCACTGCATCGACTGCTCACTGCTCTGACTGCTTACTGTATCGACTGCTCACTGCATCGACTGCTCACTGCAACGACTGCTCACTGCATCAACTGCTCACTCTATCGACTGCTCACTGTATCGACTGCTCACTGTATCGACTGCTCACTGTATCGACTGCTCACTGCACCGACTGCTCACTGTATCGACTGCTCACTGCATCGACTGCTCACTGTATCGACTGCTCACTGTATCGACTGCTCACTGTATCGACTGCTCATTGTATCGACTGCTCATTGTATCGACTGCTCACTGCATCGACTGCTCACAGCACCGACTGCTCACTGCACCGTCTGTTCACTGTACCGACTGCTCACTGTATCGATTGCTCACGGCTCCGACTGCTCACTGTATGGACTGCTCACTCCACTGACTGCTCACTGAATCGACTGCTCACTGTACCGACTGCTCACTGCTCCGACTGTTCACTGCATCGACTGCTCACAGTATCGACTGCTCACTGTATCGACTGCCCACTGTATCGACTGCTCACTGTATCAACAGCTCACCGTATCGACTGCTCAGTGTATCGACGGCTCACAGTATCGACTGCTCACTGTATCGACTGCTCACTGTACCGACTGCTCCCTGCATCGACTGCTCACTGTATCGACTGCTCACTGTATCGACTGCTCTCTGTATCGACTGCTCACTGTATCGACTGCACACTGTACCGACTGCACACTGCTCCGACTGCTCACTGCTCCGACTGCTCACTGCTCTGACTGCTCACTGCACCGACTGCTCACTGCACCGACGGCTCACTGTACCGACTGCTCACTGCACTGACTGCTCACTGTATCGACTGCTCACTGTATCGACTGCTCACTGTATCGACTGGTCGCTGAATCGACTGCTCACTGCATCGACTGCTCAGTGCATCGACTGCTCACTGTATCGACTGCCCACTGTATCGACTGCTCACTGTATCAACTGCTCACCGTATCGACTGCTCAGTGCATCGACTGCTCACTGTATCAACTGCTCACTGTATCGACTGCTCACTGTATCGACTGCTCACTGCACCGACTGCTCACTGCACCGTCTGTTCACTGTACCGACTGCTCACTGTATCGACTGCTCACGGCTCCGACTGCTCACTGTATGGACTGCTCACTCCACTGACTGCTCACTGTACCGACTGCTCACTGCTCCGACTGCTCACTGCATCGACTGCTCACTGTATCGACTGCTCACTGTATCGACTGCCCACTGTATCGACTGCTCACTGTATCAACTGCTCACCGTATCGACTGCTCAGTGTATCAACTGTTCACTGCTCCGACTGCTGACTGTACCGACTGCTCACAGCATCGACTGCTCACTGTATCGACTGCTCACTGTATCCACTGCTCACTGTTTCGACTGCTCACTGTATCGAATGCACACTGTATCGACTGCACACTGCTCCGACTGCTCACTGTATCGGCTGCTCACTGTATCGACTGCTCACTGTATCGACTGCTCACTGTATCGACTGCTCACTGTATCGACTGCTCGCTGTATCGACTGCTCACTGTTTCGACTGCTCACTGTATCGACTGCTCACTGCAACGACTGCTCACTGTATGGACTGCTCACTGCATCGACTGCTCACTGTATCGACTGCTCACTGTATCGACTGCTCACTGTATCCACTGCTCACTGTATCGACTGCCCACTGTATCGACTGCTCACTGTATCAACTGCTCACCGTATCGACCGGTCAGTGTATCGACGGCTCACAGTATCGACTGCTGACTGTATCGACTGCTCACTGTATCGACTGCTCACTGTATCGACTGCTCACTGTATCGACTGCTCACTGTATCGACTGCTCACTGTATCGAGTGCTCACTGCATCGACTGCTCACAGCACCGACTGCTCACTGCACCGTCTGTTCACTGTACCGACTGCTCACTGTATCGACTGCTCACGGCTCCGACTGCTCACTGTATGGACTGCTCACTCCACTGACTGCTCACTGAATCGACTGCTCACTGCACCGACTGCTCACTGCTCCGACTGCTCACTGCATCGACTGCTCACTGTATCAACTGCTCACTGTATTGACTGCCCACTGTATCGACTGCTCACTGTATCAACTGCTCACCGTATCGACTGCTCAGTGTATCGACGGCTCACAGTATTGACTGCTCGCTGTATCGACTGCTCACTGTATCGACTGCTCACTGTATCGACTTCTCACTGTATCGACTGCTCACTGTATCGACTGCTCACTGTATCAACTGTTCACTGCTCCGACTGCTCACTGTACCGACTGCTCACTGCATCGACTGCTCACTGTATCGACTGCTCTCTGTATCGACTGCTCACTGTATCGACTGCACACTGTATCGACTGCACACTGCTCCGACTGCTCACTGCTCCGACTGCTCACTGCTCCGACTGCTCACTGCACCGACTGCTCACTGCACCGACTGCTCACTGTACCGACGGCTCACTGTATCGACTGCTAACTGAATCGGCTGCTCACTGTATCGACTGCTCACTGTATCGACTGCTCACTGTATCGACTGGTCACTGAATCGACTGCTCACTGCATCGACTGCTCTGTGCTTCGACTGCTCACTGTATCGACTGCTCACTGAATCGACTGCTCACTGCACCGACTGCTCACTGTACCGACTGCTCTCTGCACCGACTGCTCACTGTATCGACTGCTCACTGTATCGACTGCTCACTGTATCGACTGCTCGCTGTATCGACTGCTCACTGTTTCGACTGCTCACTGTATCGACTGCTCACTGCAATGACTGCTCACTGTATGGACTGCTCACTACATCGACTGCTCTCTGTATCGACTGCTCACTGTATCGACTGCTCACTGTATCCACTGCTCACTGTATCGACTGCCCACTGTATCGACTGCTCACTGTATCAACTGCTCACCGTATCGACTGGTCAGTGTATCGACGGCTCACAGTATCGACTGCTCACTGTATCGACTGCTCACTGTATCGACTGCTCACTGTATCGACTGCTCACTGTATCGACTGCTCACTGTATCGACTGCTCACTGTACCGACTGCTCACTGCATCGACTGCTCACTGTATCGACTGCTCCCTGTATCGACTGCTCCCTGTATCGACTGCTCACTGCATCGACTGCTCACTGCTCTGACTGCTTACTGTATCGACTGCTCACTGCATCGACTGCTCACTGCAACGACTGCTCACTGCATCAACTGCTCACTCTATCGACTGCTCACTGTATCGACTGTTCACTGTATCGACTGCTCACTGTATCGACTGCTCACTGCACCGACTGCTCACTGTATCGACTGCTCACTGCATCGACTGCTCACTGTATCGACTGCTCACTGTATCGACTGCTCACTGTATCGACTGCTCATTGTATCGACTGCTCATTGTATCGACTGCTCACTGCATCGACTGCTCACAGCACCGACTGCTCACTGCACCGTCTGTTCACTGTACCGACTGCTCACTGTATCGATTGCTCACGGCTCCGACTGCTCACTGTATGGACTGCTCACTCCACTGACTGCTCACTGAATCGACTGCTCACTGTACCGACTGCTCACTGCTCCGACTGTTCACTGCATCGACTGCTCACAGTATCGACTGCTCACTGTATCGACTGCCCACTGTATCGACTGCTCACTGTATCAACTGCTCACCGTATCGACTGCTCAGTGTATCGACGGCTCACAGTATCGACTGCTCACTGTATCGACTGCTCACTGTACCGACTGCTCACTGCATCGACTGCTCACTGTATCGACTGCTCACTGTATCGACTGCTCTCTGTATCGACTGCTCACTGTATCGACTGCACACTGTACCGACTGCACACTGCTCCGACTGCTCACTGCTCCGACTGCTCACTGCTCTGACTGCTCACTGCACCGACTGCTCACTGCACCGACGGCTCACTGTACCGACTGCTCACTGCACTGACTGCTCACTGTATCGACTGCTCACTGTATCGACTGCTCACTGTATCGACTGGTCGCTGAATCGACTGCTCACTGCATCGACTGCTCAGTGCATCGACTGCTCACTGTATCGACTGCCCACTGTATCGACTGCTCACTGTATCAACTGCTCACCGTATCGACTGCTCAGTGCATCGACTGCTCACTGTATCAACTGCTCACTGTATCGACTGCTCACTGTATCGACTGCTCACTGCACCGACTGCTCACTGCACCGTCTGTTCACTGTACCGACTGCTCACTGTATCGACTGCTCACGGCTCCGACTGCTCACTGTATGGACTGCTCACTCCACTGACTGCTCACTGTACCGACTGCTCACTGCTCCGACTGCTCACTGCATCGACTGCTCACTGCATCAACTGCTCACTGTATCGACTGCCCACTGTATCGACTGCTCACTGTATCAACTGCTCACCGTATCGACTGCTCAGTGTATCAACTGTTCACTGCTCCGACTGCTGACTGTACCGACTGCTCACAGCATCGACTGCTCACTGTATCGACTGCTCACTGTATCCACTGCTCACTGTATCGACTTTTCACTGTATCGAATGCACACTGTATCGACTGCACACTGCTCCGACTGCTCACTGTATCGGCTGCTCACTGTATCGACTGCTCACTGTATCGACTGCTCACTGTATCGACTGCTCACTGTATCGACTGCTCACTGTATCGACTGCTCGCTGTATCGACTGCTCACTGCAACGACTGCTCACTGTATGGACTGCTCACTGCATCGACTGCTCACTGTATCGACTGCTCACTGTATCGACTGCTCACTGTATCCACTGCTCACTGTATCGACTGCCCACTGTATCGACTGCTCACTGTATCAACTGCTCACCGTATCGACTGGTCAGTGTATCGACGGCTCACAGTATCGACTGCTGACTGTATCGACTGCTCACTGTATCGACTGCTCACTGTATCGACTGCTCACTGTATCGACTGCTCACTGTATCGACTGCTCACTGTACCGACTGCTCACTGCATCGACTGCTCACTGTATCAACTGCTCACTGTATCGACTGCTCCTTGTATCGACTGCTCACTGCATCGACTGCTCAATGCTCCGACTGCTCACTGCTCCGACTGCTCACTGTATCGACTGCTCACTGTATCGACTGCTCACTGCATCGACTGCTCACTGCAACGACTGCTGACTGCATCAACTGCTCACTCAATCGACTGCTCACTGAATCGACTGCTCACTGTATCGACTGCTCACTGTATCGACTGCTCACTGTATCGACTGCTCACTGCACCGACTGCTCACTGTATCGACTGCTCACTGCACCGACTGCTCACTGTATCGACTGCTCACTGTATCGACTGCTCACCGTATCGACTGCTCACTGTATCGACTGCTCACTGCATCGACTGCTCACAGCACCGACTGCTCACTGCACCGTCTGTTCACTGTACCGACTGCTCACTGTATCGACTGCTCACGGCTCTGACTGCTCACTGTATGGACTGCTCACTCCACTGACTGCTCACTGAATCGACTGCTCACTGCACCGACTGCTCACTGCTCCGACTGCTCACTGCATCGACTGCTCACTGTATCGACTGCTCACTGTATTGACTGCCCACTGTATCGACTGCTCACTGTATCAACTGCTCACCGTATCGGCTGCTCAGTGTATCGACGGCTCACAGTATCGACTGCTCACTGTATCGACTGCTCACTGTATCGACTGCTCACTGTATCGACTGCTCACTGTATCGCCTGCTCACTGTATCGACTGCTCACTGTATCAACTGTTCACTGCACCGACTGCTCACTGTACCGACTGCTCACTGTATCGACTACTCACTGTATCGACTGCTCACTGTATCGACTGGTCACTGAATCGACTGCTCACTGCATCGACTGCTCTGTGCTTCGACTGCTCACTGTATCGACTGCTCACTGAATCGACTGTTCACTGCACCGACTGCTCACTGTACCGACTGCTCTCTGCACTGACTGCTCACTGTATCGACTGCTCACTGTATCGACTGCTCACTGTATCGACTGCTCGCTGTATCGACTGCTCGCTGTATCGACTGCTCACTGTTTCGACTGCTCACTGTATCGACTGCTCACTGCAATGACTGCTCACTGTATGGACTGCTCACTGCATCGACTGCTCACTGTATCGACTGCTCAATGTATCGACTGCTCACTGTATCCACTGCTCACTGTATCGACTGCCCACTGTATCGACTGCTCACTGTATCAACTGCTCACCGTATCGACTGGTCAGTGTATCGACGGCTCACAGTATCGACTGCTCACTGTATCGACTGCTCACTGTATCGACTGCTCACTGTATCGACTGCTCACTGTACCGACTGCTCTCTGCACCGACTGCTCACTGTATCGACTGCTCACTGTATCGACTGCTCACTGTATCGACTGCTCACTGTATCGACTGCTCGCTGTATCGACTGCTCACTGTTTCGACTGCTCACTGTATCGACTGCTCACTGCAATGACTGCTCACTGTATGGACTGCTCACTGCATCGACTGCTCACTGTATCGACTGCTCACTGTATCGACTGCTCACTGTATCCACTGCTCACTGTATCGACTGCCCACTGTATCGACTGCTCACTGTATCAACTGCTCACCGTATCGACTGGTCAGTGTATCGACGGCTCACAGTATCGACTGCTCACTGTATCGACTGCTCACTGTACCGACTGCTCACTGCATCGACTGCTTTTGTATCGACTGCTCCCTGTATCGACTGCTCCCTGCATCTACTGCTCACTGCATCGACTGCTCACTGCTCCGACTGCTTACTGTATCGACTGCTCACTGCATCGACTGCTCACTGCAACGACTGCTCACTGCATCAACTGCTCACTCTATCGACTGCTCACTGTATCGACTGCTCACTGTATCGACTGCTCACTGTATCGACTGCTCACTGCACCGACTGCTCACTGTATCGACTGCTCACTGCATCGACTGCTCACTGTATCGACTGCTCACTGTATCGACTGCTCACTGTATCGACTGCTCATTGTATCGACTGCTCATTGTATCGACTGCTCACTGCATCGACTGCTCACAGCACCGACTGCTCACTGCACCGTCTGTTCACTGTACCGACTGCTCACTGTATCGATTGCTCACGGCTCCGACTGCTCACTGTATGGACTGCTCACTCCACTGACTGCTCACTGAATCGACTGCTCACTGTACCGACTGCTCACTGCTCCGACTGTTCACTGCATCGACTGCTCACAGTATTGACTGCTCACTGTATCGACTGCCCACTGTATCGACTGCTCACTGTATCAACTGCTCACCGTATCGACTGCTCAGTGTATCGACGGCTCACAGTATCGACTGCTCATTGTATCGACTGCTCACTGTATCGACTGCTCACTGTACCGACTGCTCACTGCATCGACTGCTCACTGTATCGACTGCTCACTGTATCGACTGCTCTCTGTATCGACTGCTCTCTGTATCGACTGCTCACTGTATCGACTGCACACTGTACCGACTGCACACTGCTCCGACTGCTCACTGCTCCGACTGCTCACTGCTCTGACTGCTCACTGCACCGACTGCTCACTGCACCGACGGCTCACTGTACCGACTGCTCACTGCACTGACTGCTCACTGTATCGACTGCTCACTGTATCGACTGCTCACTGTATCGACTGGTCGCTGAATCGACTGCTCACTGCATCGACTGCTCAGTGCATCGACTGCTCACTGTATCGACTGCCCACTGTATCGACTGCTCACTGTATCAACTGCTCACCGTATCGACTGCTCAGTGTATCGACTGCTCACTGTATCAACTGCTCACTGTATCGACTGCTCACTGTATCGACTGCTCACTGCACCGACTGCTCACTGCACCGTCTGTTCACTGTACCGACTGCTCACTGTATCGACTGCTCACGGCTCCGACTGCTCACTGTATGGACTGCTCACTCCACTGACTGCTCACTGTACCGACTGCTCACTGCTCCGACTCCTCACTGCATCGACTGCTCACTGTATCGACTGCTCACTGTATCGACTGCCCACTGTATCGACTGCTCACTGTATCAACTGCTCACCGTATCGACTGCTCAGTGTATCAACTGTTCCCTGCTCCGACTGCTGACTGTAGCGACTGCTCACAGCATCGACTGCTCACTGTATCGACTGCTCACTGTATCCACTGCTCACTGTATCGACTGCTCACTGTATCGAATGCACACTGTATCGACTGCACACTGCTCCGACTGCTCACTGTATCGGCTGCTCACTTTATCGACTGCTCACTGTATCGACTGCTCACTGTATCGACTGCTCACTGTATCGACTGCTCGCTGTATCGACTGCTCACTGTTTCGACTGCTCACTGTATCGACTGCTCACTGCAACGACTGCTCACTGTATGGACTGCTCACTGCATCGACTGCTCACTGTATCGACTGCTCACTGTATCGACTGCTCACTGTATCCACTGCTCACTGTATCGACTGCCCACTGTATCGACTGCTCACTGTATCAACTGCTCACCGTATCGACTGGTTAGTGTATCGACGGCTCACAGTATCGACTGCTGACTGTATCGACTGCTGACTGTATCGACTGCTCACTGTATCGACTGCTCACTGTATCGACTGCTCACTGTATCGACTGCTCACTGTACCGACTGCTCACTGCATCGACTGCTCACTGTATCAACTGCTCACTGTATCGACTGCTCCTTGTATCGACTGCTCACTGCATCGACTGCTCAATGCTCCGACTGCTCACTGCTCCGACTGCTCACTGTATCGACTGCTCACTGTATCGACTGCTCACTGTATCGACTGCTCACTGCATCGGCTGCTCACTGCAACGACTGCTGACTGCATCAACTGCTCACTCAATCGACTGCTCACTGAATCGACTGCTCACTGTATCGACTGCTCACTGTATCGACTGCTCACTGTATCGACTGCTCACTGCACCGACTGCTCACTGTATCGACTGCTCACTGCACCGACTGCTCACTGTATCGACTGCTCACTGTATCGACTGCTCACCGTATCGACTGCTCACTGTATCGACTGCTCACTGCATCGACTGCTCACAGCACCGACTGCTCACTGCACCGTCTGTTCACTGTACCGACTGCTCACTGTATCGACTGCTCACGGCTCCGACTGCTCACTGTATGGACTGCTCACTCCACTGACTGCTCACTGAATCGACTGCTCACTGCACCGACTGCTCACTGCTCCGACTGCTCACTGCATCGACTGCTCACTGTATCGACTGCTCACTGTATTGACTGCCCACTGTATCGACTGCTAACTGTATCAACAGCTCACCGTATCGACTGCTCAGTGTATCGACGGCTCACAGTATCGACTGCTCACTGTATCGACTGCTCACTGTATCGACTGCTCACTGTATCGACTGCTCACTGTATCGACTGCTCACTGTATCGACTGCTCACTGTATCAACTGTTCACTGCTCCGACTGCTCACTGTACCGACTGCTCACTGCATCGACTGCTCACTGTATCGACTGCTCTCTGTATCGACTGCTCACTGTATCGACTGCACACTGTATCGACTGCACACTTCTCCGACTGCTCACTGCTCCGACTGCTCACTGCTCCGACTGCTCACTGCACCGACCGCTCACTGCACCGACTGCTCACTGTACCGACGGCTCACTGTATCGACTGCTAACTGAATCGGCTGCTCACTGTATCGACTGCTCACTGTATCGACTGGTCACTGTATCGACTGGTCACTGAATCGACTGCTCACTGCATCGACTGCTCTGTGCTTCGACTGCTCACTGTATCGACTGCTCACTGAATCGACTGCTCACTGCACCGACTGCTCACTGTACCGACTGCTCTCTGCACCGACTGCTCACTGTATCGACTGCTCACTGTATCGACTGCTCACTGTATCGACTGCTCACTGTATCGACTGCTCGCTGTATCGACTGCTCACTGTTTCGACTGCTCACTGTATCGACTGCTCACTGCAATGGCTGCTCACTGCATCGACTGCTCACTGCATCGACTGCTCACTGTATCGACTGCTCACTGTATCGACTGCTCACTGTATCCACTGCTCACTGTATCGACTGCCCACCGTATCGACTGCTCACTGTATCAACTGCTCACCGTATCGACTGGTCAGTGTATCGAAGGCTCACAGTATCGACGGCTCACAGTATCGACTGCTCACTGTATCGACTGCTCACTGTATCGACTGCTCACTGTATCGACTGCTCACTGTATCGACTGCTCACTGTACCGACTGCTCACTGCATCGACTGCTCACTGTATCGACTGCTCCCTGTATCGACTGCTCCCTGTATCGACTGCTCACTGCATCGACTGCTCACTGCTCTGACTGCTTACTGTATCGACTGCTCACTGCATCGACTGCTCACTGCAACGACTGCTCACTGCATCAACTGCTCACTCTATCGACTGCTCACTGTATCGACTGCTCACTGTATCGACTGCTCACTGTATCGACTGCTCACTGCACCGACTGCTCACTGTATCGACTGCTCACTGCATCGACTGCTCACTGTATCGTCTGCTCACTGTATCGACTGCTCACTGTATCGACTGCTCATTGTATCGACTGCTCATTGTATCGACTGCTCACTGCATCGACTGCTCACAGCACCGACTGCTCACTGCACCGTCTGTTCACTGTACCGACTGCTCACTGTATCGATTGCTCACGGCTCCGACTGCTCACTGTATGGACTGCTCACTCCACTGACTGCTCACTGAATCGACTGCTCACTGTACCGACTGCTCACTGCTCCGACTGTTCACTGCATCAACTGCTCACAGTATCGACTGCTCACTGTATCGACTGCCCACTGTATCGACTGCTCACTGTATCAACTGCTCACCGTATCGACTGCTCAGTGTATCGACGGCTCACAGTATCGACTGCTCACTGTATCGACTGCTCACTGTACCGACTGCTCACTGCATCGACTGCTCACTGTATCGACTGCTCACTGTATCGACTGCTCTCTGTATCGACTGCTCACTGTATCGACTGCACACTGTACCGACTGCACACTGCTCCGACTGCTCACTGCTCCGACTGCTCACTGCTCTGACTGCTCACTGCACCGACTGCTCACTGCACCGACGGCTCATTGTACCGACTGCTCACTGCACTGACTGCTCACTGTATCGACTGCTCACTGTATCGACTGCTCACTGTATCGACTGGTCGCTGAATCGACTGCTCACTGCATCGACTGCTCAGTGCATCGACTGCTCACTGTATTGACTGCCCACTGTATCGACTGCTCACTGTATCAACTGCTCACCGTATCGACTGCTCAGTGCATCGACTGCTCACTGTATCAACTGCTCACTGTATCGACTGCTCACTGTATCGACTGCTCACTGCACCGACTGCTCACTGCACCGTCTGTTCACTGTACCGACTGCTCACTGTATCGACTGCTCACGGCTCCGACTGCTCACTGTATGGACTGCTCACTCCACTGACTGCTCACTGTACCGTCTGCTCACTGCTCCGACTGCTCACTGCATCGACTGCTCACTGCATCGACTGCTCACTGTATCGACTGCCCACTGTATCGACTGCTCACTGTATCAACTGCTCACCGTATCGACTGCTCAGTGTATCAACTGTTCACTGCTCCGACTGCTGACTGTACCGACTGCTCACTGTATCGACTGCTCACTGTATCGACTGCTCACTGTATCCACTGCTCACTGTATCGACTGCTCACTGTATCGAATGCACACTGTATCGACTGCACACTGCTCCGACTGCTCACTGTATCGGCTGCTCACTGTATCGACTGCTCACTGTATCGACTGCTCACTGTATCGACTGTTCACTGTATCGATTGCTCGCTGTATCGACTGCTCGCTGTATCGACTGCTCACTGTTTCGACTGCTCACTGTATCGACTGCTCACTGCAACGACTGCTCACTGTATGGACTGCTCACTGCATCGACTGCTCACTGTATCGACTGCTCACTGTATCAACTGCTCACTGTATCCACTGCTCACTGTATCGACTGCCCACTGTATCGACTGCTCACTGTATCAACTGCTCACCGTATCGACTGGTCAGTGTATCGACGGCTCACAGTATCGACTGCTGACTGTATCGACTGCTCACTGTATCGACTGCTCACTGTATAGACTGCTCACTGTATCGACTGCTCACTGTATCGACTGCTCACTGTATCCACTGCTCACTGTATCGACTGCCCACTGTATCGACTGCTCACTGTATCAACTGCTCACCGTATCGACTGGTCAGTGTATCGACGGCTCACAGTATCGACTGCTGACTGTATCGACTGCTCACTGTATCGACTGCTCACTGTATCGACTGCTCACTGTATCGACTGCTCACTGTCCCGACTGCTCACTGCATCGACTGCTCACTGTATCAACTGCTCACTGTATCGACTGCTCACTGTATCGACTGCACACTGCACTTACTGCTCAATGCACCCACTGCTCACTGCTTCGACTGCTGACTGCATCGACTGCTCACTCTATCGACTGCTCACTGTATCGACTGCTCACTGTATCAACTGCTCACTGTATCGACTGCTCACTGTATCGACTGCTCACTGTATCAACTGCTCACTGTATCGACTGCTCACTGTATCGACTGCTCACTGCACTGACTGCTCGCTGTGTGGACTGCTCCCTGCACCCAATGCTCACTGCATCCTCTGCTCACTCCTCCCACTTTCCCTGCATCCACTGCTCTCTGCTTCCACTGTTCACTGCTCCCAGTGCTCACTGCACCCACTGCTCACTGCACGCAATGCTCACAGCACTCATTCCTCATTGCGCCAAATGCTGAGTGCACCCATTGCTCTCTGCACCCATTGCTCTCTGCACCCACTGCTCACTGCACCCACTGCTCACTGCAGCCACTGCTCCCTGTACCCACTGCTCCCTTTACCCACTGCTCCCTGTACCCACTGCTTACTGCACCCACTGCTCGCTACACCCACAGCTCCCTGCACCCACTGCTCTCTGCACCCACTGCTCTCTGCACCCACTGCTCACTGCTCCCACTGTTCACTGCACCCACTGCTCACTGGAATTACAGCTCAGTGCGTTGAATGCTCACTGCACCCACTGCTCACGGCACCCACTGCTCCCTGTACCCACTGCTCCCTGTCCCCACTGCACCCTGCACCCACTGCTCCCTGTACCCACTGCTCCCTGCACCCACTGTTCACTGTACCTACTGCTCCCTGTACCCACTGCTCCCTGTACCCACTGCTTACTGCACCCACTGCTCCCTGTACCCACTGCTCCGTGTACCCACTGCTCCCTGCACCCACTGCTCACAGCACCCACTGCTCACGGCACCCACTGCTCCATGCACGCACTGCACCCTGCACCCACTGCTCCCTGTACCCACTGCTCCGTCCACCCACTGCTCCCTGCACCTACTGCTCCCTGCACCCACTGCTCACAGCACCCACTGCTCATTGCGCCAAATGCTTAGTGCACCCATTGCTCAGTCCACACACTTCTCACTGCACCTTTCACCAACTCCTCACTGTACCGACTGCTGATCGCACTGACTAGCCCCACTGCTCACTGCCCACACTGCTCACAGCTCCCACTGCTCACAGCACCCACTGCTCTCTGCACCCACTGCTCTCTGCACCCACTGCTCCCTGCACTCACTGCTCCCTGCACTCACTTTCCCTGCACTCTCTGCTCTCTGCACCCACTGCTCGCTGCACCCACTGCGCTCTGCACCCACTGCTCTCTGCACCCACTGCTCCTTGCACTCACTGCTCTCTGCACCTACTGCTCCCTGCACTGGTGTGGACCCGGCAGCGAGCTCACTGCTCCCTGCTCCCAGTGCTCACTACACGCACTGCTCACTGCACCCATTCCTCATTGCGCCAAATGCTTAGTGCACCCATTGCTCACTCCACCCTCTGCTCACTGCACCAACTGCTCACTGGATCCACTGCTCACTGCACCCACTGCTCTCTGCACCCGCAGCTCTCTGCACCCACAGCTCTCTGCACCCACTGCTCTCTGCACCCACTGCTCACTATACCGATTTCTCACTGTACTGACTAGCCCCACTGTTTGTTGTACACCGCTCACTGCATCCATTGCTCGGTGCACCCATTGCTCAGTGTGCTGAATGCTCACTGCACCCACTGCTCACTGCACCCATTGTTGCACTTACTGCTCACTGAACCTATTGCTCGCTGCATGCACTGCTCACTACACCCACAGCTCCCTGCACCTACTGCTCCCTGCATCCACTGCTCACTGTACCCACTCTTCACTGCACCCACTGCTCACTTGTCCCACTGCTCACTGCACGCACTGCTCAGTGCGCCAAATGCTTCATGCATCCACTGCTTACTCCACCCTCTGCTCACTCCTCCCTCTGCTCACTGCACCCACTGCTCCCTGCACCGACTGCTCATTGCACCCACTTCTCATTGCACCCACTGCTTACTGCACG